>NW_026267542.1:167559-175875 GCF_000697945.3 Frankliniella occidentalis | reverse complement strand
CCCCCGGTCCCCCCGGCCCCTGTCTCCTTTCCGCTAGCAGCAAATTTTATACTGATTAGAAAAGTTAAATAGTTTTGATTGAAATTTAGACTGTATGCACCAAAGGCACCAAAGGTTGCGATAGAATGTCTTTTGCCTGCCAAGCACCCCTATTGTGTGGTTTTGCCTAAGCCCCCCCCTCCCTGATTGGGACTTCCCGAAGTCATATACTACCGACTTGTTAATGTCCGGGAATGGTTTATTAAGACCATACTTTGTAGTGCAGTTTTAAAACATTAGAAAATTTATTTACTGTACTTTGAACAATCATATCTTGTTTTGTCTCCTCCCCTTTATCAGTTGTAGGGTCAAAGGCTATCAGAAGTTCCTACACATTTTTCATTCCAGTCCACCGACCTTTACAGAAATTTTAAAATGAAATATTGAATTAGAGAAGGCATTTTTTCACACTGTTTATTCAACATCATTGATTTGCAGGCTGGAAAACTTTCTGCTGAAGATCGTGAATCTGCATTAAAGCCATTGCTTGGTAGTGGGTGGTCCATGGTTGAGAAGAGAGATGCCATCTATAAAGAATTTTTGTTTAAAGACTTCAATGAGGTTTGTAATCCTCCATGTATCTATTACCTATGCCATCTTATTGGGTTGCACATTTTTCAAAACATTATTTTATTTATTTCATAGGCTTTTGGTTTCATGTCAAGAACTGCTCTGTTAGCAGAGAAGATGGATCATCATCCTGAATGGTTTAATGTCTATAACAAGGTTCAAGTAACATTGTCCTCTCATGATGTGAATGGGCTTAGTCAGAGAGACATTAAGTTAGCATCTTTTATGGACAAAGCAGCTGTTACAGTCTAACTGTTGGTCAAACTTGTTATATGAAGATTACTTTCTCTGCTGGGGAAGAAAATGATACTGAATGTGGACATTTTTGTAGCTTTACTATTTGTTGACTGTTCTGTGCAAAAGCCACAAGTATTACATGGCATTTCTTGTATTTGGCCTCTAGCTTTGCTGTATTTAATTAATTAATGATTAAAATTAAGTTGGTCAGGAGTGGAAAAGTTCTTTATTTGGTTCACATTTAAATGGTACAAAAAATACACAAAATACATGGATTACAGTCAAACTACTATACAACTTCTATTGGTTGATTCAGAAACTAATAACTGACATGGAAAAAAAATTACAGATGCTCACATGATACTATCAAACTCGGCAATTAAATCAGATTAGCACAGTTGATTCTACTATTAAAGGTTTATCACAAAATTCAATTGCGGATTTCTACGCCTAATGTAATAGGCAGTAGTTAGTACATCAAACTCATTTAATTTTGGAGAACAGCTCAAAGCAAAGCCGATAAAAATTGATGTTCTTGCACATTGCAGAAAAGCAATTTCCTAACACTGCATGTGATTAAAAAGTAAATAAATAGAAATATAATGTGTACACACCTGATATACAAATGTTGTAATGTCTGTACATAACCAGTGTCTATCGTAATTCCAAACCATTACTCCTCAAATCTTAACACTTTACTTCTCTTCTTTTTCATTATAGGCACAGGCAAAATTTAATTAGATTAAAAAATAAAACAGAGAGAAATAAGAAAGATGGAAAATCACAATCACAGACATATTTCTTTCCTAAAATCAACATTGGTTAACAATAGAGATGTCTCTAGACACTATACATCAAAATAAGAAAAAAAATCACAATTTAATGATCACCATGAGCTAAAAGCAGAATCATTGAGAGAAAGTAGAATTGATATAGAATGATAAGCTGATTGCCAATTTCTATGAGTCACACTTCTTCAGTGTGACAGACTTTAACTTTCATTTCTTTCTGAGTCTAAAATGCTAACACATCCAAATTAGCAAATGCTACAACCTTGTTGATGACAAATCTCTTCAAATATCGATAAGCTCCTGAATAAAGAAGGCAATAGTTGGAAAGCTAGTTTTATAAACTGCTGTTTTTTCCCATTTATATAACACTAGTCTAATAGAAAAATTTCTTTTCAAAGATCAATTAATATCTATACTACAGTCAACTGGCACCCAAAATGAATACAGTACAGAAATGTACTCACAGTTTTGGACATGACCAGTACACGGAGAGAACCTTGTTTTTGTTTTTGTTTTTTAAGGCCCTATATTACTCAAAAGAGAGTTGAACGTCGACATCGTCGGCGCCGGGCTGGCCGTCATAGTGGCACTCCCTCCTTTTCAGCCACATTGAAGATGTTGTAGAGTTCATCCAAAAGTGTTTCCTGACGATAAGCAACTCGAATGTCAGGGACATTAGTGCGTGTGATGTCATTACCAGCTACACCTTCTCTGGTGTAGTTTGGACCCAACCAATACTGCTTCATCTAAGAATTGGAGAATTGACCAAGTAAAAAACCATAGCAAAATTTTTAGAAAGATGACCTCTTTATGTTGAAGTTAGTTACCTTGTGGGGGAAGCCACTCATTGAGACAGAATTACGAGCAAGTTCACTCATATCACAGCTGCTCAGTTTCCAAACCTGAGCTGCAATGCTGTATTCTTCCATCAATGGTTCCTTAAATTAAAAATAATAGTAATGGTGCTGTCTTATTGATTCCTTTGTACCGGTAATATCGCATATCTATACTTACTTTTGTGAAATGGAATTGCAGGGGATCATCAGTGGAGAGACTGACGATTAAACCTCTTGCCAAATATTCAGGAAGAGGGTTACGATGATAATTCAAGAACAAGGAGTTGTTGCTGAGAGGTGACATTGCTATGCCGATCTGAGCCAGGTAGTAAAGATACTGTAGAACTGGTACCTGAGTTTGAGTTGAATTAGTATTTAAAAACAAACAGGAAAAGCCCAACAGATAGCTGCATATTTGGTATAGAACACAAACCTTGCGCAAAAGAAGGCCATGAGATATATTCTCAGCCATCATGAAGCCACAAACCAAATGCTGAATGGGTCCAGCTTCACCACAATGAGGACGCAGTACAAAGGTATTCAAGCCTTGTTCCCTAAAATGAACAAGAAAATCATAATTCTTAGAAGAAAATGGATATAATTTATAGGAAGAATAACAAAGCTGATTTCTCTCACAACAAGCACAAACAACAATAAGCAAACTATACTTACTTGCGGAAGGCATTCAAAACTGTCAAATTAGCATAAGTGTAATACAAATAGTAAGCGTAAGGGGGATTCTCCACATCACACCATTCATTAGGTGGAGGGACATCTTTGTCAAACAGAGGGTTCTCTGGTTTGCTTTCATCATCCACTGAGTCAAACCCAATAACATACTGCAAGAATTTGTGCAGTGCAGGATGTGTATTAGGGTCATTTGTCACCTCAAATAATGGTTTGAAAATATTGTTCAAAATCTCCTGGAAATTCTTCATGAGATTGTTTGACTTAAAAATATCACTGAAATTAAGAAAATCAATTATACAATTATTATACAATCAATATAAAATAAAGAGAGCATGAAATGATGAGAGGAAGTTTCACAAAAGAGGTTACTTACTACAGACGAGGGATCTGAATCAACCAACGAACATTGTCAGAGTACACATCATAGGTGATAGCCCATGTTGCTAGTTTGTCCCATTCATCAGGGGATTTTCCATAAATTGACAGACGAAGCTCAGCATTTTGATACTTGCTCTCTTCCAAATCCGATGCTACTTCCTAAGAGAAAAATATTCAAATGAGATAAAAAAAATTCAAAAATTTGTACTGATGGCAATAAACATTCTAGTTTCTTTTTTTTGTGTGTGTTTTACATACATTAATGATTCTTGCGAAATATTTCCCATTCAAATAATTATCAGTTTTGAGAAAGACCTCTCGCAACCTGCTTTCTCCAATGGGATTATATTTGGCATTAAATTTGTCAAATCGATGGAATGTATTTCGGTCCTTGACAAAAGTATTAAAAGAAATTAGTAACAAGACATTATAAAGTAATAAAATTGGAAAATTCAATACACTTACTGCATGGACATCGAGCATATCAACTGTGAGGTCATATGACGTCAAATTCATGGACTGGAAGACTTCTTTCAGAGTCATTGGGCCTTTGTTGACTGTTACAACTTCATCAGCATGGTTTTTCAGTGTTTTCTTTATGAAACGAAGTAAATGCTTCTGATTCATGCAAGATGCAGCATGAATGTGAGTATCAACCTATTTGAAAAAATGTGTTCTAATGAGAAGTGTTCATAACTACCGTATCCTAGGATCCAAATCACAGACAAACTTTTACCTTCCTAATGTTGTAAAAATCCCTGTGGGGAACAGCTTTCTGTGAAGCTAGTTCTCTCATTTCGTTCAAAAGCACATGAAGTTGGAATTTAGAGGATAAATAGCTAAGGCGTCGATAGCAAAATGATTTCCTGGACATTGAAAATAAATAACAATTAGTGAAGACACATTCACAATCAAGATCCAATCCTCGCCTCGATTACTTACAGTGGGCCATCTGCAATCATGGTACACAACAAATTCATATCCTGCACAAATGTTGCAAGATTTGGATAAGAATAGTTCACGGGTTCATTTTTCTCCACAGCATCTTGGTCCTTGTATAGCTGAAAGACTCCATCCACAGCTTTTATCACATATCCTTTTGGTTTAGGGAATTCACACTCCCAAGGATCACCACGGCTGGCAGGTGGATGAACAGGATGATCTGGAGGAAAAATTACAATGGAATTCTTGTTAACTTTTAAAGAATGGGATGAATGAGTTTCCAAAACAGTTTGGCCGGCCAATATTTTAAGTTTTGTTTTCCCAGTACACATTGATGAGGTAGAGGGTCATCTTAAGAACGAGGAAATTGAGGTCTTAAACTGTATCTACAAAATGAATTTAATAACTTAATATGAATCAGACTAAAAATAATCACTCATTTCTTTTACTTCTTTCTTCCATTACTGGCTTGAATAAATATATGTGTCAGTGAGTGAAGTGCACTGCTGTTTTAAGAGTGAAGATTAGTGAAAGGAAATAACACGCATGCATAAATCATAAAGTGCTCAAAACCAATAAACCATTTGGAACAAAAATGAATAAAACTCATGCAGAATAATATGTTTGGATTCACAGATTTTTGGAAGAAAATGGAACCTAGATATAAGAAAAGTACTGTACTTAAACTGATACAAAACTCATCCCTGTGAATTTGCTAGCCTGTAAAATCTAATTAAAAACATCTCAGAGTAGACTGAGTCAGTATTCTCATCAACGAGAGACTGCCTTCAGTGAGAGTGCAAGTGAAGTGCTAACATCCTAGCAGAATACTTTTCATCATACCTGGTGGCCGGCCAAGCCACTTAGTACATCGGAGAGGCCTGCATCCTTTGCATGACAGAAGAAGACTTCCGTAAGATTCACAGTGCTATAGCCACTGCTACATGCATTCATGCTTTCGGTTTTGAGTACCACGTCCACAGAACACATAGAAAGTTACATGACATTAAGAAATGACAGCTTTGGCAATATGGAAACAGAACAAAAGAGCATGAGGAGAGGATTTGTTGATAAGTATTTGCCACCATGCCTTTCTCCTGTCCTGAGAGAGAAAGGTGATCGCATCTAATGGTGTATGCAGATTATCATGCATAATGGCATTAGCTGATTGTGTTCTGTCAAAGAGGTCCCATTGAGATGAATATAGAACGGAAGACACTTATTACAGGTTTCAAGCATAACTCATTTGTCCCTTAGGTACCTAATGAATAATTTGCAAATGAATTATTTCTGTCGGTTGACAAACTGCAGCAACTCTGACATGAAAGTAAAATTAAATTAACAAAATGAATCATAAGGCCCACCTTGCCAATTTGTTCCATCAAGGAGCATTTCATCAAGGTCTAAGTCACTCGGACTTTTGGGAGGGGCAATGTCAACACGTTGACTTCTTTTAAAATCAGTGTCAGCATGGTAATTTCCATGGGAGAGAAGGGGTGGGGAAGAGGGATTTTCATCCATGTTGACAGGCATGAGACCATGGCTTGAACTTGAGGATGAGGGTGGTGATGAGGGATCACAAATGGATGAAGTCTGGGAGGTGGATTTGTCAGATTGAGGGGAACATCCCCAACCTAGAAGTCACATAGACAGAAATGTAAATCTTAGTATTCTTCAAAATCAATAGCATTCAGAAAAATTTAGTAATCATTCTCAATCAAAATGTTTACTTGAGTGGATCTCACAGAGTACTAGATGAACAAAAAGGAAAGGGAAAGGAAAAAGTGGCAACACAGAGTTAAGGTAATTCTCATCAGGGGACAAATAAAGGCTGGATACATAAAAATTGGTAAGTGGCAAGATTTTGTAAACTCCACAGCCTCTACTTACTGTCTAATGAAAAGAAGGTATCAGTTGCCAGCCAGGTTGGTGCAGCACCTCATTCCTGAGGTCTCGCTACCCATAACCCAAAACATTAACCAGAAAAAAAAAATGGTTGGAAAAGTATTTAGAGCCTGTTAATATTGCATGCAAATATTTTTGTCTTTATGATATGAATTTAAAGCCACTTTTGGCTAACATTAAAAATTACTTTATGTATCATGCATTGCATAAGAATAATTTGAGAGCAGGATAGTGGTGGTAAAAGTAGACTTAAGACTGCTTTCTAAAAATTCAATAGAGAATTTTATAAAATTTTGAAGATTAATTATGAAGACAACAAAATTTCTCATCAGACTGGGGAGTTGTTCATAAGATCATTTACACCTTAAAACGTACAGAAGTAAAATGATAACTGCCCTCCTGCCTATACAAAGCATGAAACACATACATTTATGTACAGCAGACACAAAAATATTTAAAAAGAAAAATGCAATGCAGCTTGAAGACAATGTTACGCTTCATATATAACAAAATAGTTTTGCCCAAAATAAAAAATAAAACGACTAGAACATATGACGGTACAAATTCTAAAATGTGATTAAGAAGATACCCAGAAAAACAAAACAAGAGAAATCAAATAGGGCACGGGAAATCAATCCCGCACGATTTAAGAAACTGTGAGGAGGGATCCAAGTAAATGCCACACCCGCCACACCCCGCCGAGGGTGGTGACGACATAAACTTGGCCCCATCCGACCTGCGCCCTCGCTCAGGCGTGCTGAACGGTTCCCACCCCGCGTACCTTGAATCGTCTTCTTGTCCTCGTGCTTGACGGTGTCCAGGACGTGCGGGTTGCCCGAGCCCACGGTGCGCAGGAAGCGGGCCGTCACCGTGGGGAAGTTCTGGCTGGACACGGCCATGTAGCGCTCGCGCACGTGCAGCGCCTGCACGAGCAGCCGGGACGCCACCTGCAGGTCCTCCAGCGGCACCTGCGGACGGAGGCGAACATCAGGTCATGGTGACCGCCGGTGAGGTAGGCAACTCTCGCGCGAGCGGCGCTCCGCGGCACGGCGGGTGGCCCACCCTCACCATTGCAGGGGCTCCCACCTCTCCCCGTCAATACGCTGGGCGGAATCCCTCCAAAGGTTGGCAAATAATAAGATTTCCATTTTAAAAACTAAAATATAAGAGTACTCATTAATTCTCAGATGTAAATAATAATTTTTCAAAGAAATAAAATTCTACCATTTAAGTTCAGTCATGGAAGAAAAAATTCATTTTCATGACATCCCTCATTTTCTGTCGTTGACGATATTTTTTTTTTAAATTCTCGGCCTCTGCCAACTTTTGTGCCTCCTCTGGGCCAAACAAGCGCAGTTGCACTAAAAGACCTGCACCATGGTATTTGTAGGACGGAGGACACCAAGGGCGAGGGCAATCAGGGCTGGTGCCGCAGTGGGCCTGTCGGGGCGAGGCGGGAGGCACCTTTGACATTCGGCTCGGGCCGCGACAGGTTGGGGCAGGGCTTCTCTCTGATGCATGGAAGCCATATACAGCGTCGTCGGGGAGAGACAGCATCGCGGCGGGAAGGGGGGGGGGCAAGGGCGAGCAACAGGGACGTGTGTGTCAGGGGGAGGAGACCGCAGGCCGAGCGGAAGTGTCACGATGCGATACGGTGCTGCCTGCCTTACTTCAAGTCAATAAAGTTCCCTACCACATCTCCCCTCCGCCCCAACTTCTCTCCCATCCTCCCGGTCGTGTCTCCATAGTCTTCCTTTCCCACACACCCCTGTCCTCTGACACCATCGGGCAAAAATGTCACACTCTCACGATGGCGCGGCAGCATATAACCGAGAGATGACCGAGTGGGTGTCTGATTGGATTAAACGGGCCAAATCCCTCCCCCCTCCAATCCCCTCGAATCTTACTGCACCACAAATGCCCCCCCC
>NW_026267542.1:164752-166189 GCF_000697945.3 Frankliniella occidentalis | reverse complement strand
GCTGAACAGCGGTAGGCGGGGCGGCCGCCGGGGCCGGGGCCGGGACGGGGGTTGATTGAGGTGAGGCCCCAAAGGGGGTCGCCCGGCCGCGGCCCGGGGGCGGTCTACAAGTTGCGTAACGCAGCCGGCGACCAGCTAGTGGCCATTGGATGTTACAGTCTACCGAGGAGACAGAGTCTACCGAGGAGACAATCTCTTAAGAGAAATAATAGACAATCACTTGAGAGAAAGAGACAGTCACCGAGACAAGGACCCTGTAAGTGATACATATCCGGCTGCGCTCTGAACAACGCTGGAAGGGGGAAGAGACTAATCTTCCCTGGTCCAGTACGCACCTGCTCGTCTCTCGTCGGCTGAGAGGCCGGCATGCGCTCGGCGTTTAGCGCGTTGGTCCAGGTAAAAATTACCCCACGACCGAAATATACATTTGCGGTATAAATAAAACTTGGCATAGGCAGCGCGGCAGGGAGGGAGGGTCAAGGCGGCCCAGCCACTAGGCAAAGCTGATCGGACCATCGCCAGCAGCCGCGCAATCTGACTCTGACACCCGATAACAAGTCACGCAGCGCCTGCCGGGCCGACCGGCAGCAGCAACAGCAGCAGCAGCAAACAGCAGCAGCAACAGCACACGGAATGTCACAGGCCAACTTTTTGTCTAACAAGTGGATGCGCCTCGGATGCGCCCGTGTTCTCTGATCTGCATAACTACAATTCGTTGTATCAAAATGTGAAAACAATTTTTGGAACTTCCCAGGGACCTTATAACTGAGATGAGTAATCATCATCCATTTGCAAAACAAAAACTGTCCTCGGCCTTTTTGAGTGTGGACCAGACCAGAGAGATGCAGAGAAAGGGGGTGTCACAATGGGGAGATGGCAGGCACAGCCGCAGGGCGAGGAGTGACGGACGGGCACGGCACAAAGGCTGGAGTTCGTTCTGTTCCTCGTCACGGCCATGGAGCCCGCAGGGGGTTTGCACCAGAGAAGGGCAGCGGCATGCAGCACTTGCAGCAGGACCGAGCAGGACGCGAACAAGGAGCAGCAGCTTCACCCACCCGTCCCTGGTGGAGTCGGAGCTAAGGCTGAGGGAGCGCCTCTCCCACCTGCAGCTCCGCGCCCGGGTCCAGTCGAACAGACGCACGGCGGCGACCTCGGTGCCCATGGCATCGGGTCAGCCGCTCGCCTTCACCCTCGACCCGCACGGGGGCTCGGCGCCGCACTCGACCACGCTCTCGGAGATGCGGCGGGGCGCGAAGTGCTGCAGCCGCTGCAGCTGGTGCGGCTGGTGCGACGCGACGCGGCGGGGGTAGGCGCGTGGGCAAGCCGGGGCGGGCGCGCGCAGACTGAGGGGACTCGTAAACAGAGCACGGCGCCAGGGCGGGCCGAGCAGGGCACTGCCGGGCCGGCGGAGGCCTCGCTAGCCGGAAAGGACCCCCC
>NW_026267542.1:161231-164312 GCF_000697945.3 Frankliniella occidentalis | reverse complement strand
GGGGGGGGAGGGGTGTCGGCCCCGGGTGCACGGCGCACATGTTCGCGCGCCGTCTGCTGCACGTTCCGGTCGCCGCCGAGTGCGAGATATTTCCGTCTTATCGCGTGAAGAGCCCTGCCCGGCCCCGCCGAGCCCCGCCAACCACAACACACACACACACGCCCACGACATCGACAATGTAGTCTTCCACGACCGTCCCTCGTCCCTCCCGTCCGGGCCGAGCCCATGGGTCGAGCCGCACCACCAGGCGGCCCGGCGCGCGGCCCGCAAAGAGGGGCACATTTAACGCCCTCCTGGTCACGTTCCCCGAAGGTCGGCGCCCTCGTGCGGTCACGGCAGAAATAGCGCCGCGAGGCCGGGGAAGAGAGGGGAGAGGGTGCGGGAGAAACACAGAGCACTTGCTCTCACGACTACTTTGGAACGGCGCCGCGGATGGCACATGCACGCACACATTTAACAGCAGCTGTGTTTGATTACCACATTTCAGTTCAACACAAGCAAAAAGGAAATAAGGACCAAAAAAAATCATCTTAGGTTACAAGACAAACTATGAATCACAGAGTTTTCTTTGAGAACACACACATGCGCATAGTGCGGTTAAGTGCCACAGCCTATGCTGTTAGAGGGCCAGGGCCCATGGTGGCGAAGAAAATGAGAGGGGGGCAGGGAGGGCAAACGCGTTAGGTAAGAAGACCATCCATTTCTCCGATAAAGCGAAGCACGATGAGATTTAAGCTTTGGAAGCGAGCGATTGTATGCGTAAACAAACACTGACTATGTAAATGTACTTTGTTACGTACATTAGAAATGCACGGATGACTATGCGTGATGAAATGTTCGAAATTTTTGGCATATAGTTTTGAAGTTTACTTAACAAACATGAATAAAAAGTACGGAACGTAAACTATTCGGAAACGCTGCACAGGTTTTACACAAGCATACTTTATCGTACATTTCCAATGAAGCATACAGGACACTTCATTTTTTTATGTCTCAAACAGGGCCACTACAGTTTGACAGCTCTGGGGCCGTGACGGCAGCGCGGGTAGCGCGGTGGATGTTGATAACCACCGAAAACGTGTCGTCACCCTAGTGGGAGGGGCACGCCGATCGCGGCAGATCCGCGCCCGCCCCGCCCCCCGCCCCGCGCCCCCTGCCCTGCGATATGGCGGTGAGCTACCTCCACACTACCGATACTGTCCCGTCCTACACAGGCTCGCCTACAGGCGCGGCATGCACCAGCAGCATGCAGGAAGTATTCACCACACTGACAGCTGTCTCTGCATGGCCAGCCTCGTCTCGATCTGCTCGATGGGGAACTGCGGCACCTCGTAGGGCGCGGAGATCTCGTTGGGCAGGTCCTCGAGGTGCGTGCGGCCCGGAGGCACCTCCAGCTTGGGGAACTGGCCGTTCGCCATGACGCTGTTGGGGCTGTCGGGTCCTGCGGACACACAGAGCAATACGGCACTCATCAGCGAGGATCAGACGAAGTGACAGTGACACCGCCACAAACAGAAGGGCAGGTCGAAGTGTGTGTCGTTAGAACAGGCGTTGTCCCACTTTTGTTCAAGCTTAAATTATTTTAGGTTGTTCAGAACGTAGGCTCTCTTCTCTAATTAAGGCACTTGAAACTTTAACTGACCACATTGAAAAATAGTCGGAAGTTTACGGGGAAATTTTCCACTATGTGTGTCGTAAATTTACAATTTGAAATTTAAAAGCACTTTGAATTGACTTGAAATTCAGCGACAAGCAATAATGGGCTGTCGCAAATTTACAACATATTTGGTAAATAAAATTTAAAACTGTTGTAAATTTGCGGAAAATATTTTTCACAGCACAGGGACAACATTCCACAGAGGCCTCCAACACGTTTAACAAACCACACACTACAACCGAAAAACAGGAAACAAATCAAAACAAGGCACTGATAACAATTCTCCGGACCACTCTCGTTTCTGTCCAACACGGAAAGTAGATGTGGTGTTGTTGGTAAAGAAACGAGTAAGAAACAAAGGAAATGTCACGACATAGACCCTTCCACAAACTGGACTGGCCGATTGCGTCAAACGCGCGGTTTCCCCGTTACGCAAGCATCCCTCCGCCTGCCTCTGCGCCGGTGGCTGGAGAGCCCCCGAGCGACACAAGGGCTGCTCTTATAATACAGGGGCGGGGGGTGAAACCTTACTCCACGGGGCTGCGCCGGTCTGCGCCGGTCTGCGCGGCAAGGTCACGCAGGAGCAGCCCGAGCGCAGCTGAGCTCAAACCCTACGGCTCTGCAGCGCCGATAACATGAGCTCCCGGGCCTCACCGCGCACCGCGCACAAAGCAAGACCAGATCACGTGGCGACAGAGATACGGGACACTGTCGTTGGTAAATAACTTTTAAGAAAATAAATAGATTTTGATTATTTTCGACGCTTTTACCGCAAAATTTGGCAAAACGCTATGGGATTTTCCGAAAAAGGGCGCGGGATCAGCAACGGAGAGGAACAGGTGCACCACGGGGGGCTCGACCGTCTTTGAGGCCCGGGGCCGCGCGGCGCTGAAAGAAGCTTGCGCTAAAATATGGAGGAGCGGCAGTATCAATATTGTCATTCGCTCATTGCTCCGACAAGGTCAGCAGGAAGGAGAAACTCGTCTAATATTAAAGGGCACCGAGCCCGTCCCCCCCTTGACTCCGTTGACCAGGGCCCAGCGGGCCAGCTTTGCCAAATGCCATGCCGGCGGTCTTTGATGCACTTCTGCACTCATCCTTCATCCCTCGGGGAGGACCTGCGCCGTTTTCAAAGCAAAAGTGCGGTTTTGGAAAGAGGAGCACAGGTAGATAGATGTCATTCGAAATGAGAAAGCGCATGGGCTTTGTAAACGCACAGCCGCCAACACGCTCCAGCGGGGCTCCAGCGGGGCTCCAGCGAGGCGGGTCACGGCGCGCGTAGGCCGGCCGCCCAACAGTGGTGCCGGCGGGTGGCCTACCTGCCCATTCGCAGGCGCCCTGCCAACACGGGGCCGCAGCTTGCTTGCGGCGCCGCGCACAACGGGCTAACGAGACAACGCGTGCCCGAGGGGAGGGGGGTGGGG
>NW_026267542.1:146460-158591 GCF_000697945.3 Frankliniella occidentalis | reverse complement strand
AGGGGGGGGGGGGCAACAGTCAGGAAGCAGTCAGTTCTCCGCGCACACTTTCGCACCACGGCGGTGCGACGGACGGTGACGCGCGGTGCGGCAGAGCCACCAGGGCTTTGGCGCGCATGCGCGGCCGCGAGCCACAGGCCCATCCGCACACGAGCCCGCGCCGTGCAGCATCACCGCCGCGTACTGACAGCCTGACCAGCCCATGCCATGGGAAATGGCATTACTATTAATTTATCGGGGCGCCAGCGCGCAGTGTGGGGGTTGTACAGGCGGGCGGGCGAGCCAGCACCCCTCTCCTCTGCCCAACGATTGACACAGCCTGTCGCCGCCAGACTCGACGTTTCGCAACATACCGCGGCGCCCGGTGGCGAGTCGCGGCAGGGCAGGGAGGGCGCCCTGGAGGTCATTACGGGCGTCACCCCCAGGACGCCGTCGTGCCCGCAAGACCCTCCTCCTACCTGTCTTCCCGGGGAACGGCGAGGTGGGGCGCTGCTGTCCGGGGGCCGGGGACGGCACAGGGGACAGCCGCGGGGAAATCAGCAGCGGGGACAGCAGTGGGGACAGCGGCCGGCCCCGGAAGCCCGCCGAGTAGTGCGGGGAGATGGGGCGGAACGAGTCGTCCACGAACGGGTCCCAGGAGGGGTCCGGCATCCGGAGGCGCAGCGACGACGAGGACGGCGACGACGAGCAGGGCGTGGGGTCGTCCTCGGACGACATGCGCCGCGGCCCCAGCCCGCGCGACGACATGCTGCGCACCAAGAGAGAGGCGCCGGGTCTACAAGGGCTGCTCGGGGATGGGCGCACCGGGCTGGCTGGGAGCACAGCGCCGTACTGCCGGCGCCCGCCTTTGTGCAGGGACGGGACGCGGCATCGGCGTCGACATGCGATGTAGTATTTTTAGGTCCGGCACCAAGCCACAACCACCGGCAGCAGGGCGGGGTAGGGCGGGGCACGGCGCAGGGAGGGGAGGGGGCGACAGTCGCGCAAGCCCCCCCGCAGACAATATGCCAGCCCATGCCCAGCCAGGTGCGACTCGCACCTTAGCACCAGCGTGCGGAGGCGCGGAGGCTGTGGCGCCGGCGCCGCGACGGCCCGGCCGCGAGTCGTGTCCCCGACATAGTCGCCGGCGAGTCAGGCGTTCTACGGGACGGGGTTTAGTTGGTGGTTCTGCGGTTGGGTTTCCAAAGCCGACCGGTAAAAACATGGCACATGTCGCCACCAGTTTTCTCGCAAAACCGCCCGAGGTGCCAAACCACACGGCAGAGGGGGCAAATGAGACGCGAAGGCTACCAGGATTACCCGCTTACTTCTCGAGTAGACGTACACACAGTCACGGAACGTATGACCAACGGCCATTCAAAATCATTTCACTGACTATCGAATCATTTCTTAAATCTTTGCAAATTCTCCGATAGCTCTATATTTACTTTAGTGTTTTCATTCGTTAATGTTTCGATAGCAAATGAAGTAATTTTGAATAACCGCATTGATGCCACGTTCAGTGACTGTGTGAACGTCTGTCCGATATCGCGACAGCGAAGGACCGAGCACGATCACCGAACGTGGAAGCGAAACACGATGCATTATGGCCAATGCGAGTGACCGTACAGGACAATGAGGGTTCGGCCATGTTCGGCACGACAGGAGAGGGCACCTGAGCGGGGGCAGGGGCAGGGAGGCGGCGGGGGCCGCGGACTGCAGAAGTGGAGACCGCGACCAGGACCAGTACAGCGGGGCGCCCGCGGTCAGGAGTTTGGGACACAGGAAGCGGGCCGCTGCGGGCAGCGCCCGCCTGAGCATGGCAGTCGCGCTGCAGCAGACAGCTGCAGCCCCAGCTGCAAGCCGCCGGCAGCAGACGCGCCGCGGTGCAGTGTGACAGACTTGGCCAGCTCAGCTCACACGCCTGAACTCTGCGCGGACCACCGGCGCTCTGCACTCTTGGGCGCGGCGGCTCAGAGGCGCGGGGCGGGGCGGCGCGGAGTGGCGAGGGGTGGCGCCCACTTGTTGAAGGGCCGAACAGGGGCCGAGCGGGCCGAGCGGGGCGGGCGAACAATGCCGAGCGCGATACAGCCACCGCAGCCGCGGACCTGTCCAAACCTGCCGGGACCGGCGCGCTGGGCGCCTGTCGGTCCGGGGCGCGGGGCGCGGGCGCGGGTCTGATCATTGTCGCTGGCGCCCCCTCGCCCTCCTCCCTCCCCCCCTCGCACACTTCACACACACACCACACGCCTTCGATCACCTGACCCCATTACCCCCTCCCCCCACCGCACACACACAAACACACACACACGCGCGCGCGCGCCGCGTCGGCTGCGACCAAGCCCTTCCTCATCACGGGCAGGCACAGGCAGGCCGCGGTTCTGCTGCTCGCCCATTTCAACACACCGTTTGACTAACGGTCTGCTGCTCCTCCACGTCCACCACGCGCCGTTAAAGAGGTATTATAGAAGTGAAAAGTCGACTGCGGGCGGCAAGCCCCCCCACCCCTCTCCTCTGAACAGGTATCGGCATGCAGGTGTTGCAGGGAGCCGCATCTTAACGAGCGCCGGTCATCGTCCTGCTGCGCCCGTCGTCCAGCCCAGCCCGTCTGTCGGCCTGCCCTCGATATAGTGCTCGCCCTGCTCGCCCCGCGGCTCCACCACCCCACCCGGCGGCGCGGTGCGGTGCGGCGGACGGCCCCATCGACCGCCCCCGGGCCGGGCCCCGGGTCGGCAGCACACCCTCCCACTCCTTGCGGCCGTCAGCTGTCACGCGCAGGCACGGCATGTCGCACTGCAACACCTCCTCCCGCCCCGCACCACCACCGAGCGCGCCAGCAGCGCCAGCAGCCAATCGACATCCCGTGACAGGAATGGTTACCGCGCGTCCAGCAACGAGCGCCTCCTCCTCAGTGCCTTTGTCTTGCCATCAAAAAGGAGAGAAAAAGAAACAGACACAAGACACAGGGGTCGTCCATAATGTACGTTCGTCTGTCTCCCCCAAACTACGGGAGCTCGACGCCTGCGAGACTCGGGGTAGGCCACCCCGCCGTACACGTATGCACGGTATGCAAGAAGTTGCCTACCTACCAGGCGCCACGAAAGCTTCGCATGAGCTGAACTTAGGCAGGTTCGAGACGGACGTACTTTCAGGACGATCCCATAAAAGCAAACGCAGGCCTACTGGGACAAAATAATTAATATGAATATTTGACGGGAAAGTGGTGATCGGAAAGGGAAGGGGGGGGGGGTCGTAACTGTCTCAACACCGCCGCGGCGGCTGCGAGCGGACTAGATTGCGGCGTGCGGTCGCGACATCGCCGGGCGATCAATTTCATTCCGGTGCCCGCCGTGTACCGCGCGACACAGAAAAGCAAGTCTTGTCCTCGGTGCACGCAAGCGGCGCAACGCGGCGCAAGCCAGGCACTAGTCGGTGACGAGACGGTGCCACGCCCACGTCGGTGCACAGGGCGCGCTGCAGCCGCGGGCGGGGCGGGCCTTCCCTTGATTATCATGGGCCGCTTCGTGGAAGAACCTACTCAATTTACATCAGCATGTATGGGAGGGCCGGGTGATTAACACTTTCCGTGCAACGGGTCCATTATGTGGACTCGTTCCATGCGTTGGGACGGACGCACGCCCTCCTCGGAAAGTGTTTGGAAGAGGAGGAGGAGGAGGGCGACGCGCCACGCAGGGGCTGGGCGGCAGCCAGGCCCAGGCCCACGGCCCAGGCCAGGCGGCCTCGACAATTAACTGGTGATTACTGTTGGGGCGGCTCGTCTCATCTCGTCTCATCGCCGCGAGCCCGACCGGGCCGGACCAGGAAACAGCCAACAGTACGCCGTAGACAACGGCAGCTTACCGGCTCACCTGCACTTCTCGTTATGTTACGAAGCTAGAAAGTGAATCAAGCCCATCAAGATAATATAGGAGGCTCCTCTCTGGCACAGAGACAAAGGGAGATAGCACACTCATTTTGTGTAGCCGGCAGTGGAGGGGGAGCAAGAGTAAATAAGCCAATCTACACAAGCGATGCCACAATTCCTAGGCTGATAAAGAGGTACAGCACATGAGCACAAGTTAAATTGTTAAGCAACACCTTACTTATGTCACCGACAATACTTACCTTTATAAAGTAAGCTTATAATAAATGTTAGACAATACTTAAGAATTTGACGTATATCTCAAAAAGAATGAAAGATGAAAGTAACTTACTCGAATTCTTATTTCCACAGCTGCAAGCACTGTAGAAATGTAGGCAATTTGTCGAGAGGCCTGGAAAGTTAATGTGATGTGTGAGAGAATGCGCACACACATGGCAGGAGCTAAGAAAGCTAAGTACATCATGCAATGACAGAACAGAGGCAGACACAAAACGAATATCAACTAAAGAGCAAATAGTCCAAAGATATAGCAAATAGCTGCTAAAAGCCCTTTAACATCATTGATTTGAATTATCTGCCGAACGACGCCATACATTTAGAAATTGGACAAAAAAAAAATTAACATTAATTGTCGCACAATGTAAACCCAGTCTCTATCAGATACTGAAATGCAAAATAATTTTTAGAAAACAAGAATTTATTTTTTACTTAAGTTAAAAAATGAATAATGAGCAAACCAATGTTGAATCGTTTATTTTGATATAATAATATTCTACAACTTGTGATTGTTTTCTCAAATGAGTGAACCTCTTCTCTAGGGAAATTCATATTGGCAATTAAATAAATGTGAAACGTAACGGCTGCGATTAATGTCCTACGTTTCCGCGGACAGACGTCGAGCAAAATCGATTGGGTCTCGGTCTTTAGGCCACACAATGGCAGGCTAATCCTGGCTTAAGCAGCACACGGCCAGGGCCGCGGAGCACCGCGCTTTACACCAGAGCGGTCTCCTTGCCGGGTGCGGGAATGCCATTCAATCAGCTGATTCTGACAGTTCTCGGGTGGCAGATCGTTCCTCCCCATGCACCCCGCCAACGAGGAACGAGGACCGGACAGCTCAAGGTGACGAAACAACCGGCAAACGACAAGACACACAAACTCGTGGGGCAGAGGGACTCCTTTGTAACTCTGTGAACGCGTCTGAGTAATCCACATGAACTCACCATTAGTATCGTCGAAGCTTCCGTTGGTATTTTCACCATCGTGCATTACGAGGCCGTTATTGGCGCAAGCGGCTTGGCCGAGCTCGCTGTCTGCCGCCCCGTCCATGGCTCATTCGCTTCAGCGCCACTCAATCGGTGAATGGAGGGGCCCAGGATTAGCGCACAGGAATTTCACACAGCTCGAGTGCCGACCGAGCGTCGCACCCGTATGCCACGACACTTTTCCCCGTCTGTTTATTTATTTGTTTTGTTCCCAGTTCAGGCCGACGCTAGTGACGTTCGAGACTACGCACCACGAAGTGCGGGAGTGGGGGTACAGCCAGGCACTGGCTGATGGAGTTGGTGCCGTTGCTGGGTGTTGGCGGCCAGGGTCTTTTCTGGAAATTTTCGATCGATTTGCTGTCGACCTTCGCAAGTAGGTGGGGCGGGCAGGGACGGCGGAGGAAAGGTCTGAAGCAAAGAAAATTATTGCACGTCACACGATTAATTGTTGCAGTGTAGATGCAAGGTATTGCGTAATCGCCGGAATACATCTCACAAGCCGTGTTCCTCCGGGAGCGCGCGCATGTTCAAAACGTGCGGCAGCTTGTTCTGCCCGCCATGCCATTCTGCATGCAAATAATTATAATGTATTCATTCATTCATTCGAAATCGTGTCAAATCCCAGCGAGGCTATAACTATGGGATTAAAATATAAGGATTGTGCGGTGAAATTTTAAAATGATTTATTTCATAACAGTAACAAAGAAACGATTTTTCCACACAGAGTCAAACATTGACTGTGTGCTAATTTTTGATTAGCAACGTATCCCAAGAATATAATTACTCTTATCCATAATTAATCTACAATTACAATTCACTCAGGGAATGACATTATTAGTTCCAAGCACAACTGAGAATACCTCACACAGAAATAGCTGATGACTTGCAATTAAAAACAATTGCAGTTTTATAAACACCATAAAACCTGATTGCTTTGCTGGTAACATAAATACTGGTTGCAACATTCAGTAATTTTATCTTTAATACACAGAACTAAAAAATACAAAATGTGTTGATGTGCTAAGGACTACACAATATTCTACTAAAAGCTTCTCTTAAGGTTTTCCTTTTAAATCTGTACTATTTGCTTCTGAACTGGGTTGATTCTCCTGTTGCTCTATTGCACTAGCCTTTTCCACATTCATTTCCATATTGTCTCCAAGACCATCTTCATAGTCATCATCTTTGCCATCTTTATTATCATACAGAGCAGGATACTGAGACATACACCCCTGCATCTCCTTAAAAAGATCGACACAGTCACTTCCTTTAGGATCTGCTGAACTGTAATGGAAGCATTGGAAAGCCTCGCGGAATTCAACACCACATGGTCCTGTGGCCATTCCACCCAAACATGGGCAATTCCAGTTGATTTCACCATTTGGAAATATTAAACCAGGTTGAGGTTCAAGTTCTGGTAGTTCTATTTTACTAGGAATATCATGATCTTCTTTCGCAGCAAAGATAATGACATCTTTTCCTTCTTTTTTACACACAGACATTGTAAGACCTGTGAACAAATCTGAAAATTTGGAAAAGCAGAACATTAGTTCTAGTAATAATAAAATAACACACTGTCCTCCTGACCAAACAAATTTGGCTGTAATCATATGGTTCAAAATGAATTGCCACTCACCAAATGTAACAAATGAAATTTGTGATCAACACTCAACATTTAAAAATAAGGAGAGATAAACTGTTTGGCTTTACCAATTTTATTCAAAATTTTGTGGACCCAAAGCAGTCCAACATAATTAACTTTGCAATAAGAAATAAATAGATTTTTGAAGTGCGTTGAGTAAAAACTACTACAGATAATTTAAATCAGCCAAGGGAAAATACATCAAACAGCATCCTTCTCATTGGGATGACCCTTGAGGTAGATGTTCTTTCTGGTAGGTCAGTGGATGTCTCTCCATGCATTCCTGCATAGAACGGAATTTATCTAGACAATCCTTGCCTTGAGGATTCTGCTTACTGTTATGATAACATGCAAATGCATTTCGGAATTCTATTCCACAAGGTCCTGTGGCCATCCCATCCAAACAAGGGCACATCCAATTGATATTACCATCAGATAAAATTAATCCCTGTTGACTTTCAGGTTTGGACAATTTAATTGAGCTTGGTTGAATGTGATCCATTTTTGAAACAAACAGTACAATGTCCTTTTCATCTTTCACGGTAGTTAGAGAGTTGGCCATTTTTAGGATCTAATGTCAGAATTTGATATGATGGCATGCAAAGTCTCACCAGCTGTGTTGGTAGGTACGGCTGTTAGCCTGAAGTGAGAGAAGTAAAGATGAGGATTGATGAACAGCGAAACAGCAATAAGTTCCGTCCAACTGTCCACAAAAGGTTAGCGATCCTCTGACCTTCACGTATTCCTTAGCTGGACAACGGATGATACCGCGCCGAGTCTCCTTGTCAAACTTAAGCAAGTCAATGTTGATACTTGCTCCAAACTGTAAGGAAGATTTACTAGAAGATGAGGAAATATTAGAGAGACAAAAATCAATCATTCTAAATAGATTAGAAACTTACATCTCCGAACAAAGTTCTCACAGCTGTACAAACGTAATTTTTGAATGAGATTGCATCAACATCAAGTTCCTTGCTGTCAGGAAAGTTTCTGTGTAAAATAAAATAAAACGTTTATTTTAAAAACATGTGTCATGATGAAAATCGAGGCAACAGAATAAAAAAGAAACAATTAGATATCCAAGATCCGTAATGGAAGCGTAGGAAACTCATTTACATTGTGGGTGATCAAGTAAAGAGGGAAATTAAAGAGAAGATAATAATAATTCGTTACTAAAAAAAATTGAATATCTATACTTTAAGTTTCCAAGGCTTACAATGCAGACCACTTCTTTGAATTACGACGATCATGAATTTAAAATAAACGTGCATTGAAGAGGTTAGGCGTACACCGCCTTTAATCTAGCACTAGAAATAAAAAGAATGCCATACTAACAACGAAACATCTAAGTAAAAATATTTACTCATACTGCCTACATGCAAATTACGTTTTGTAATCGGTGAATATACAGAAAAATACTGGAAGAATTTGGAAAATTATGAAACACAGAACGCCGAAAATTTGAGTATGGGAAACCTCGCTCTTCAGGAGGGCGTTCCTCAATGTTTTTCATACAACAACCACGGCCTTCGAGATCTTGCAGTTGCTCGCTGCATCTCCAAAGCAAAAGTAGCAAAAATCTAGTGCTCAGTGAAAGACGTCAGCTGCAAGCTGCAAAATGGAAAGTTGTGTACAACCGTGTGTTTGATGTTGATCGTACATTTTGAACGGTTTTGTGAACGTCCTATGAATGTTTATGGTGAACTTATATCGTGTATGTGAGTTGTGATTCCTCCGTCAACAATGCTGGGGAAGAAATCTTCGAAACCTCGCAAGGAAAGGCGAAGGTTAGTCCTACCTCGTTTGGGGGCTGTTTGTTTCTTCCGATCTGTGGAAACATATTACATTGCAATGGAAAGACCCATGATTCTGACTATTGTTTCTGCATGCATAAATCCTGCCTACCAAATATAAGTAGATAGTTGCATGTTTCAATGTGGTTCTGTGGGTGGTAAGGTGCTCATTATTCTTAAACAAAATACACACAAACAAGTCTGGGTCAAGTGCATTTCTGTGTGTTCTGGAAGGTATCCATTTACAAAAAAAAATCAGTCTAACCACATTTGACATTCTTCTAGTTTGCATGGACATCATAGTGATGAACTATAACTAGCTGTCTCATAATATCTCCCCAAAATGCTTGTTACCATTTGTTATTATTTCTCATAACCTTCAATGACATCAGTAGATGTGGTATTCACTATAGCCCTTACATCAAACTTTTGTTGCTTGATGGTTATTGATTTGAGAACTTTTAGTACGGGACAATTCTTTTACTCAATTCTCAGATGTCTGAACAACTTTAATTTTGTCGGAGGAAGTCAAACTGATTAACAGGATTGTTGACTAAATCGAATTTAACTTTATAACTATCAAAATTAGAGAAGTTTGAAAACATAAAACTATATTTGTTTTGTAAATGACAAAAGATGGTTAGGTTATGCAGACTTTCTTCCTCTGACGTTCTTCTTTGAGTCCTTATAGGGTAAACTACCAAGGTGCGTATATAATCTACCTCGAATGCTTATATTATCATATACAATTTCTTTCTTTGAATTCTCCTTATTAATTTTTGATGAATTCCTATTTAAAACACTTTTTTGTTGCATAGTTTGTCAATTAAACCCATTTTTAGGTTGATTCAATGTATTACCCTTCTGAAGGTCACATTGTGTCAACTGTCCAAAGCCTTGTTGCTGGACTTTGCTCTGGGGAAAAATCTCAAGGACTTGATGTGACCAGATGAGTTCTCTTCGGTAGTAAAACTGTCAACTAACTACCCCTTTTCAACCCCAACCCCTAAACCTCGAATGGTGAAATGAGCGAAATAAACTTGTCCGTTTTTATCGACATATTGCACCAGCTGGTAACGAATGTCACCGCGGTCACTCGCCGTTTAGGGGATGGGCGGAAGGGAGGAAGGGGGCCGTGTCTACCGAGCAGCCCCGCCCAGGGGCCAGTCAGTGGCCACCAAGCCGCCCCACACCGGCCCCCGCCCCCGAGGTTCCACAAATATGGCCCCTCCACTCGGCCATACCCTGCGCCCAACCAACCGCTGGGCCGGGCCGCCCCTCCCGGCCTGCCCGCAGGGGCCTGCCCTGCCTGCCCGGCCTGCCCCGCGGCTAGAACGCGTGGCCCCGCTCTAGCCGCGGCCCCGGCCCCGGTGGCGTCGGACCCCGCTGCACCGAATACAGCAGGCAGCCACTCTTTGTTTTGTTGTTCCGCCTTTCCGGCAGACGCGCCGTCGCGTCGCCGCCGCTCCGTTTTCGACGACAAAGTCTGGCGGACAGAACGCCTGATTGACTGTGATTGAAGGTCGTGCCTCGTGCCCGAGCGCCGCGCTCACTCCGAGCACAAGCAGCCTCTCAGCCTCTCTCGCTCCGCCGACCGGGCCATCGGAGCCGGCCCGGGAGGCGAGCCCATGGGCTAGACGAGACGAGGCGAGGGAATGCTGAGGCAAACGTCGTGGAAAGTCCCCGTCGCACTGCGTGGCTGTGGCTGGGCTGCGGCCGGGACCGAACGGGCAGCAGCGGGAGGCCGGCTGCTGCGGGCGGCGCATGGCATGGGGCCGCAGCCCGTCTGGGTAGGCAATGTGTGCGACCCACATGCAGCGCGGCACGGCGGGCGGCCTACCCGACCGGTCTGCAGGCGCCTGCAGCTGCGCCCGGATCGGCTTCACCTTTGAGCGCATGGGGCTGCAGCCGGTCTGAGTAGGCAATGTGTGCGCCCCAGATGCAGCACGGCACGGCGGCTGGCCTACCCGGCCGGCCTGTAGGCGCCTGCAGCTGCCGCCGGCCTTAGCGCATGGGGCAGCCCGTCTGGGTAGGCAATGTAAGCGACCCACTTGCAGCGCGGCGCGGCGGCTGGCCTACCCGACCGGCCTACAGGGGCACTACAGGGCCGTTACCTTCGAGCGCATGGACCCCCTGTCGCCTGTCCGGACCAGGTAGACCAGGGGAGCTACACGCGCAGCGCGGTGCGGCGGGCAGCCTGCAGGGGCCGGCCTGCTCGGGGGGATAGGAGGTAGACGGTAGACGGGCCCGTCAACAAAACCCGCCCTCTCGCTCTATCGCGCGCTTGGTTCATCCGCCTCTTATTTATTTCTGTCCGACGCTGTTTGCCGATGTTGTGGCTTTCGCCCGTCCGCTGCGCTGCGCCCGAGCCCGGCGCGGCCCTCTGCTTCTCGCCCTACAGCTGTCCGCCCAGCAGTCGGGCCAGCCCCTCCTGTTCCTGTCCGGTCTGACTGCCCTCCCCGGTGTCAGCACCGGACTCGCCCGCCGGCAGCAGAGCAGAGCTCGACCAGCGGACCGGAGCCCTCTGCGCCGTCCTTGGCCATGCCTCTGGGACCCGCGCCTCGCCCATGGGCACCTGCCCGAGCGGAAGACCACGCGCTGGCGTCGAGAAGCTCGCCTTCTTCTTCTACGAGCCCAAGGTCCGCCCGACCCAGTTCGGAATGTGGATTCGGTTTGGCGCTGAGATTAGGCGGTGGAACTCGATAAGGCCGCGGCCGCGTCTGGCCCTCGGCGCGACGCTGCACCGGAGGGGTCGGCGGCACGCGTATAACGACCCTCTTCTCCTGGCCAGGTCCGCCTGCGCCACCCGCGTCACGAGCGTCACGAGAGACGACCTATCAGCGCCTGGGCGGAGCGGGGCGCGGACAGCCAACCCTCGGCTCCAGCCAGGTTGGGTCAACGGCTCGCTTATCCGCCTTGGCCGGCCCCACCCCGCCCCACCCCACCCCGCCTCACTCACCACACGCCCCTGCGCGGTGCACGGACCCGCAAAACTACTTTGCGTATACGTTTTTGTGTACACACCCGTCGGCGTTGCGAGGCCCGCGGCTCCGCCTCGCCGCTGCGGCTGATCGGCTGTGCAGATGTAACCAGATGAAATGGAATCGACTTTTTGGTGCGTCGTTCCGTCTCGTCCCGTTCCGCCCCCGTCGCCCTCCTCGCCCTCCTCGCCCTCCTCCTCCTCTCCCATTGAGCGGCGCGCGCCGCCATCCGCTCCGGGGCAGACTTGACTTGTCCTTCTTGAGATAAGCCCCTTCCTCGCCCTGTTCGGCGGGGAGAGTATACCAAGGACGGCGACCTCCAAGGGACGACCACGCCACGGCGACGGTCCGCGCGGGCGGAGGTTGGCGACGGCGAGCGCGCGGGGCGGGGGCAGGCGAAGGCAGTGGCCGAGTAGTTGAATGATTCGCGGAGCGAGCGAACGAGCTGCCGAGCTTGCGAGGCAGCGAGTCCGCGAAGCGCAGCGACTATCAGTGGGCACTAAGGAAATTGTCCGTTCGTCACAGTGATTAACTGGAAACCCTATGATGACTATTAAAAAAAAGCGGGGGTCAAGGGGGCGGCAGCCC
>NW_026267542.1:143814-146410 GCF_000697945.3 Frankliniella occidentalis | reverse complement strand
CCCCACCCCGCCTCACTCCGCCCCACCCCGTCGCGGCACGCCGTGCCATGCCGACCAGCGGAACTGGCCACTGTCAACAAAAAGAGGCCCAAAAGTTCAGTGGTTTCGACTTTGCAGAACCGTGTGGAAGAAAGTCGTTCGAAACTGCAATAATGGGGTGGTGGAACTGCTGCGGTTGTTCGCGTACCGGGTGTACGAAAGCGTGGTCGCTGCAGTGTAGCGGGTTTGCCAACGCCCGGCGGCACGGTCTCTGCGACCCTTGAGGGTATGCAAGCCAACAGCACTGCAGTGGCCGCTCTCTCTTATACATCCGGCGCAGTCCAGAATATTCAGTTCTGAACGGTAGACTACGGCCGGGTAGACAGTAGCGTTGTGGATGGCTGGGCGCTGCTGGCCGCTGCTAGGCGCGCTGCGCTCGGCGCCCAGCTCGCTCGGCTGGCCGGTCGGACGGACGGGGCGGCTGACCTCCACGCCGTCTCGCCTCGCCTATCCTTGTCGCTCTCACACGAGCCCTGCAGCGCGGCAGCGGCGGCAGCGCCTCACCTCGCGGCCCGCGCTGCACCGACCCAAATAAACATCGTTTGGCGGGGAATCGCTAATTGTCATATCACCAGTGGTCTAACCCGCGCGCTCTCCTCCTCAGCTGATCGGCTCAGAACGAAAAAAATGCGCGTTCCGCATCGGGAGACTTCCTTCCCTGTCCCTGCTACCTCCGCCTTGGGTAAGCCGTGCCTCGATCAAGTAGGCCGCACCTCTGCCCCCCCCCCTCCCAGCCCGCTGCCCCGCCGGCCCTACGCCTAGTCCAGACAGTCCAGACGCACTCTGTTTTGAAGGCTGTGTCGATGTGTTTCGAAAGTGGCGGGCGGGCGGCTGCCACCGCTACCACTGCTGCCCCACCGCACTCGGGGGAAGCAGGGTGGGGAAAAGAAGGGGGGGGGGGAGATAGGGAGATGGGGAAAGGAGGGGAAGGGGCTCAGTTTGTTTCTAGAATGAACGGAGAGAGAAAGAGGGACGAGGGACGGCGAGAAAGGAGTGGGGCGGGTGCTGTTGAATAACCCGCTCCCTATCATGCATGCGTTTGCCGACAAAGTAATTAGCCGGCCACCCACACTCCCCGCCACACCTCGACCCGCACGAAGGGCCTCCTGTTCGGCCTCCACGCTGGAGACGCGCCATGGACCTGGACGCGGCACTCGATAACGCCTACCCCGCACCGCACGTCGCAGCCGCCCCCCGCGCGGCGTCGCCGCTGCCGGTCTCTCACCCCCCGCTGTATCTTCTGCGCACATCGCCCCATCTCGATTCGGAGGTTACCTGTGCTGCCGCGGCGCGCAGGGCAAGACGGCCGGCATGGGCCGCGGCCCGAGGTTGCCTGTATAATCCGAGATTCCCTGCCCCGCCCCGCGCCTCGCTGCCCGGGGCTGCCGTAGCCTGCCGGCATCGATAACGTATCTTTACCCTCGGGGCCGCTGGGCCGGGCCGGGCTGGGCTGTAGGCAGGTAGGGTCCTTGAGCCCAGCCGGCGGCGTGGGTACGTACGCCGGGTACACGCGCCGCGCCGCCGCCGCGGCGGCCGCGGGGACGTATTGTAGTCCACTTTGTCCAACTTCGGCTGTTGTTGTACCGGTGGCGGGCAGGGGCACCGCAGGCCTCATCACCCTCGGCCTTGGCCCAGGCACTCTTGGATCTCGTGTGCAACTAACTATACCTCAGCAAAATACCTATCCGAGATAAACCCTGGAGCACGTTAGATTACTACCGGATAAACCGGGATAAACCCTGGATTGCCTCGGATTGACAAAAGCCGTGTTCGACCTGATTACCCTGAGTCATTTCCCCCCCGGCCTTGGCCGCGAAAAGGATCCGCGGACTGGCTCCTCGCGGAACGCCCGCTGCGCTGGACTTCCTCCCTGTTTCCCACAGCGGCGGCCGCGGCCGCTGCAGCAGCGCCCACAAAAACATGCGGTTGCGTAACACCGAGCAGCCGTGCGTGGCCGCCGTGGCCGCAGCTGAGCAAGCTGAGCGTGTGTGCGGGAGCGCCCGGGCGGCGGCATAGGCAGCGCCGCCCGCCGCGCGCGCCCGTTGGGTTGCCTGCCGCCGCGGCGCTCCCGGCCATAGCGCTAGGAGGGTGACTCTGTCGCACCTAGTGTGGCGGGGCCCACGGGTGCGACAAGGACGCGGAATCGTCCTGCTTTATGGCGCCGGGTTCGGCCCGGCCGTCGGCCGCCACCACACCTGCCCAGAGCCACTCGGATGTGAAGTGGCCGTTGCCCGGCTGCCGGCTGGGGGTGGGCCGGGCACTAAGGCACGTGGACAGTCCTTATCGTGCCCGGCAACGATCTGAGGACGCTCGTCGGCCGCAGGGGCGTGCCTCCCACGCACTCCTTCCTCATGACGCCTGTCCTCGAGGCACTCCCCTCGGGCTCTAACCAAGCTGTTCCCGAGCTCTCCCCAAGCTAAAGGCTCCTCCCGGCCTCTCCTCGAGCTCTCTCTAAACCGTCTCCGAGCTCTCCCCGAGCTCTCCCCGAGCTCTCCCCGAGCTCTCCCCGAGCTCTCCCCGAGCTCTCCCCGAGCTCTCCCCGAGCTCTCCCCGAGCT
>NW_026267542.1:132774-138594 GCF_000697945.3 Frankliniella occidentalis | reverse complement strand
GTGGGGGGTGTGGAACAGGGGAGTTTCGATCAGTAATTCACTCGCGTAGCAAACAGTAAGCTCTCGGGAAAAGTTTTTGCGATTGATAAACGCGAAGGTCGCGTAATCCACCGTTAATCTAATATTGAAATCAGTAAAGCTACTTGAGCCCGTCTCCGTCCCGGCAGCAACACGACATTCCCTTTTTCTTTCGGCTACTCTGTCGCGGCCGGCCGGGCTGCGGGCGTTGATATCACCTGTCTGATTTGTATATACGTCCTGGTGCGTCATCGCGGACCGTCCAGCGGGCCGTCCAGCAGCGGGCCGCCGCCGAGGCTCCCGGTGCGCAGTCTGTTTACTTCCGGAGGACTGACGTAGTACACATACAGTGAGGCGCACAATCCCCCAAAAAACAACGAAAAGCACGGTGTCTGGACAACAACAACAGCAGTATTCTTAAAGCGATGACGCGGCGGCAGCTAGAGATGTAAATAGAGCCACGAGACATTTGAATCAAACCCTCGCCGGAGCCCCTTTAAATGCGTGGATGTCACACTCTTGTAGGTGTGTGAACAAATTTCGTACACATGGAGGGACAAGTGTGCGACATTCACACACTTGCGTTTCCAGTGTGTGTCTTGAGCCGAATTAATTGTTGGACGTGTTTGGCACCCCGGAGGCAAAAAGCGCGGCATGACCACCCATTTATGCAAATTCTGGATACGCCTTTTGAAAATACTGTTGGAGCAGGAACCCTCTGTTTGTGGATGCCTCATTTTCTGGAGCACCCCTGTGTCTCGACGTGGATAGAATCACCCTGGTGGCCCCAGTCCGGTCCGGCCGCCGCCACACGTGCCCAGGGCAGCCTCTCGAGTGCCAAGTGGCCGTTGCCGTTACCCGGCTAAGCGTGGGCCGGGCACTAAGGCACACGTGAGAAGGCCTATCGTTCCTGACAACGATAAGGAACGATGAACACCCCCTGTGTCTGGTTGGAACACCCCCTGTGCCTATAGGTCCCGTGACCCCCACCCCCTGTGTCTAAAACACACTGTTAAAAGCCTGCGAAGTATTTTGCTCCTTTGTAACTACGAAGCATTTACTTCGCAATTACAACGTGATGCTTTGCAATTACGAAGTGACACTTTGCAATTGCAAAGCGATGCTTTGCAGCGTTTTCATTGCTTCGCAATTGCAAAGCATCACTTTGTAATTGCAAAGTAAATGCTTCGTAGTTACAAAGGAGCAAAATACTTCGCAGCTCTGCAAAGCGAATGCTTTGTAGGAATTTAACAGTGCACCCTCTGCGACTGAAATATCCTGTCTAAAACACCCTCCGTGCTGGAGCACACCCTGTTGAAACAACCTTCGCGCCTGGAGCACACTCTGGGTGTCTGTAGAAACCCCCTGTGTCGGAAACATCATCCGTCACTGTTAGAAATTCCGTAGGCTAATTACGGAATTCTTACGGAACTCACCGTAAATTCCAAATACGGTACGAAACCGTAACGGGGTGATTGTAATTTAAAGATACGGACTTGTCCGTATTTCAAATTACGGTCCGTATGGTTTCCGTAAAAATACGGAAAATTTACGGTACATACCGTGAAAAAAATTTCTTGACAATTCCGTTCAAAATTCCGTGGAAATTTTTAACAGTGGTGTGTGGCACACACCCTCTGTTTCTGGATCACCTTCTGTGTGTGAAACACCCCCGTGTCTGGAACACACTCTGTGGTTAAAGCCCTGCGGCGTCAGCCCTGTGGCTGTTGCTGGAGCGAATCGCGGAATCATCGTGGACTCGTCGGACGCTCAATCAGATTAGTGCAGGGGGCCAGGGCCAGACCAGACCATGGGCTTCTCAATTATTGGCCATCGGGATTTACTCGCGGTTTTCGGTTTGGCGGCGCGACTTAGACGTTTATTTGACGGGATTTTCGTTAGAAAACATACCCCTTTCCCCTTTTCCTCTCGGTCGATGACCCCTTGGAGAGCTCTGCGTTTGCGACGGTAAACACGTTGCATTGCCCTCGCAGTTCAAACGAGTGGGGAGGGGGGACGCGCTGCACTCATTACCCAAGTATGCGTGTTAAACACCTGTAAAGTGTGCAACTGCAATTGGAATATACTTGCAAGTATTGAACTCCGTAGTTGCCACTTGTAAATGTTCAATTAGGGATCATCCTGTAAGTACGCACGCCGTCGCCGTTACGAACCTGCCAAGTTCAGCCCGAGGTTCAGCCTATGCAAGCACTGAAAGCGCCTGGTGGATAGGCAACATCTTGCTTGCAGTACATGCCTGTACTGCGGGTTGGCCTACCCTGAGTCTCGCAGTCGCTGAGCTCACGTCATTTGCCAACCGGTACCAGACCTGAGAAAAAAAACCGGACATAGTTTCTGGACGATCTCTAAGTAGCTGTGCACTTGCTATGCTATGTTGAACCCTTTCTTAAATTGTGCGCTTACTGTGCACGGAGCGTTAAATAGAAGAGTTTTCACACTTACAATTCTTCTGAGTTTTACACTTGGTCTATCAGTGTGCAAATTGTAACTGAACTGAAGTCTCGGAGAAAGTTGTGTCGCAGACAGGTGTCGCCGGTTTTTCAATAAGTTTTAAGTCGAGTCGCCGCCGTGACTCGGTGACCGCGAGTGTGGGCGGGCGGCTGGAAGTGGAGGCACTCGACCAGGGAGGGAGGGGGAGAGATACAGTGCGGAACAGTTATTGGCACTTGATCGAGTGGTGTGTGGTTGATTGATTGGCTATTGACCCTTGAGTCGCCACGGCCCGGGTACGTGGTCGTGGTGCGTTGGTGTGCGTTGGTGTCTCGCGGTGAGGGCCGGCCGCGCCCCACCCCCGCTCCACCGCTGAGGCCGGAGGGTGGTCAGCAGCCCGGCCCGAGGGCGTTGCCGAGCTCGGTACGTTGCTCCCCCCACTTGCTCTGCTCCGGGCTCTATTTTTTCCTCCATCAGCGCAGAGATGGAGAGGTACGGGGCGGTGCAAAAGAATTCGGCGGTGCGTATTTATTTTTGGGCGTATCCCGGGCCTATCTGTCGCGCCATTAGTGCAGCGGCCCCAGCGACCCCAGCGGCGAACAGCCCCGTTGATGCGGAATGTCTCAGATACGGGAGCCGGGGAGGACGCTTGTGCTTACGATACACTGGAGGGAAGAACATAACACTTGATCTAGAGACGTAGCAGCTGGTGATTCCACGAGTTGGGCTAGTCTTCGTCATTGGACGACTCGTCAGACCATTTCATGGAGAAAAATACTTTGGTTGTTGTAAAAAATTGTTGGTGACCAAACATTTTTCTCAGTGTTGTTTCTATAAGCTAGCTTTCTTTCGCTGCTCTGCGGGAGGGAATTTCGGTCGTATGCTGTGGATAAACCCGACCTGACTCGTGCGTCGGGCTAGCAGGCTATGATTTAACCCAATGTGTGGCCACAGCCGCAAGCCGCAGCACTGCCATCTCAATGTCATCATTAAAGTACATTTGACGTTGGCAGTGCAGCAGTGCACACAGACGGCATTTAAATTAGCCGGGGTCGAAAGACTCGGACAGCCGAGCGATCGGGGAGGGCTGCAATGGGAAATGGGGAAACATGAATTAATTCATGCAATTGCAATTGAAACCGAAAGTCGGGCACACCAAGAAGGTGTCAGCTAAGAGCGGCCAAGTAGTCGGCAAAACTGTTTTGTATTTGCCGCTTCGAATGTTTCCTGTTTTCTCTATATAATACCGCACAGCTCTCGTGCTTTTGTTCCAATTTCGATATAGAATGGTGGCACTTGCCAAAATCTGCTGAGATCACGATGTACCGGATATATGACATCATTCAGATAAGGTTATTTTACGGGGAGAGAGCTATTTGTCCACCTATGACTGTTAAAAGTGCTGATACCAGAAGCTTTTCAGACAGCAAGAAAGTACTTACACCTATGAAATGCAATTCTTGGCTTGTCTTCGTCAGATAGAATAGTACGGTTCAATAACTTTTATTATAGTTTGAACTCATTCAATAACATGCGATACGTATAATACAAATTTGGATTGACTAATACAAAATAAGATTAATATTCTTTACTCATGCACGTGCATTTCTAGCGCAAGAAAAGTGCAAACCCGTCGGGAAAAAGTATACATTTAGAGATTGTTTTTCATCGTCACCTCCTAAACGGCAAACATGAAGAGTTTGAGAACCATAAACTGTACATTTCGACCGGCCATTCATTCGTCGGCGTTCACCAAGCAAGGATTTCATACCCTTCCAAACTAACTATCGTCTGTTCACACCTATTTTTCTGGCGCAGGGCCGTTTTGGCGGATGATATACCATAAAAGACTAAACATTTTTTTCTCTTTTTCGATCGACAGGAACACGGAGAAGCGAAAGGAGAAGTCACGTGACGCGGCGCGCTTCCGCCGCAGCCGCGAGACGGAGATCTTCACGGACCTGAGCGATGCCCTGCCGCTGTCGCCCGGCGCCGTGGCGCACCTGGACAAGGCGTCCATCATGAGGCTCGCCATCTGCTACCTCAAAGTGCGCAGCCTCATCCACATGGGTGAGTGTATGTCTGCCATACCCCGCGCCCACCGCAGCGCGGAGTAGCCGCTGCGCGGGGTACAGCCGCCCGGGACAGGCAAGGGGGCCGTGCACTAAATTCGCCATTTTCGGATGATGTACTTTTTTCACGGCCCTCTATTAAGTTTGGGGTTGATGAGTGGGAGCTTCTCGCCGCTATGATAAAATTACCCCACCCGTAAAAACGGTTACCTGCCGGGATACAATAATTATCATGGCCTATCACAATCCGTCTGCGACGCGACGCTGAGTTCAAATATGGTGCCTTGATAAAAAGTACCCCGCCCATCGAGAATTAGGTAATTTGTGCACGACTCCTAAGGGTGAACATTCGCGTCTGACATCTCGCCTCTCTGCTCCTCAGTGCCGGAGCAGGTGACTCCCAAGGCCGACATCATGAACGACCCCCTGGTCATGAGCGCCATGGAGGGCTTCCTCCTGGTGCTGTCCGCCGACGGCGACATGGTCTTCCTGTCCGAGAACGTCCACGAGTACCTCGGGCTCAACCAGGTACGTTTTATACTCCACCTGCAGCTGGCGGGGGGTCTTTCCTTCTTTCGTATGGTTTCCTCATGGTTCTCTCTCCCTCTCCGCAGCTGGACTTGATGGGCCACAGCATCTACGAGTTCAGCCACCCCTGCGATCACGACGAGATCAAGGAGATCCTCTCGGAGAAGTCGGTCGTGAATGGCGGCCAGCGCTCCGTCATCCCGCGCTCCTCCTTCCTGCGCATGAAGTGCACCCTGACGAGCAAGGGCCGCAACGTGAACCTCAAGTCGGCCTCGTACAAGGTGATCCACTACACGGGCCACATGCTGACGGGCCCGGCACGCGTCAAGGAGGAGAGCGACTCTGACAGCGCCAGCAGCTCCGGCGACAGCGGCCTGGGGCACGGCCGAGTCAGCAGCGAGAACTGCCTCGTGGCCATCGGCGAGCCCATCCCGCACCCCTCCAACATCGAGATCCCGCTCGACAAGCAGACCTTCCTCAGCAAGCACAGCCTCGACATGAGGTTCACTTACGCCGACGACAAGTAAGCGCCCTTGCTCTTTATAAGTGCCGCTGGGTCTTGGCGAGCTGCTTGAGTCCCCGTCATCACTTTCTTCCTGTTTTTGCGTTCGCAGGATCGGCGAGTTTTTGGGCTACGATCCCAGCGACCTGGTGGGCAAGTCGATGTACGAGTTCCATCACGCCATGGACAGCGAAGTGGTGGAGAAAGGCTTCAAGTCCTGTGAGTATGCATGCCTGACTTCTCAGGGGT
>NW_026267542.1:132127-132724 GCF_000697945.3 Frankliniella occidentalis | reverse complement strand
GGGTAGGGGGTAGCTTCAACCAACACCACCACACCCATGGGTTGACAGGACCCATTAGAATTGTGAGAGGGACCCATTTTGTGTCGCCGGGTAGTAGATTAGAGGTAAGGGGGTTGGCCATTTTTCTGCTGACATCGTGGCGCCCGAGCGCTGCCTCTGAACAAGAGCCCCCGTTGAGCGCCCCCTCCCCACGGGCGGGCCCGCCTCGGGCTCGCGGTGCACACACCACACCCCCTCTGGCAGCGGCCCAGGGGCTGATTGTACATCCTTGTGTCGAGCGAGCCCCGGGCCGCCCGGGGCCGACCGGGCCAGATGTCGGCTGGAAATAACTCTCGAGTACAAGAGTTTGCCGCGCGCGCGATACAACAACGTCCTAGGCGAAAACAAGTGAATGTGGGCCACGGCGCCTTCCTTATGGGGTCCGGGGCACGGCACGGGTCGTTGCGCCGGCGGGGGGCGTGTCGCGCTCGGCGGCGGCCCTCGCCCCTCGCCACCAAGAGCAGCCCGCCCCGCCCCCAACCGGAGAGGGGTGTACAACACATGATGAGCGCACCCAGAAAAATGGATTCTTGAATTAAGCCTAGCCGAGTGCTTGAA
>NW_026267542.1:128909-130647 GCF_000697945.3 Frankliniella occidentalis | reverse complement strand
CCCCCCCCCCCTATCACAGTAAATATACTACATACTACTGCTCATTCCGAAACGAGTCTTTGCCGCACGTTTGGGATCATCCAGAAAGTACGTCCGTCATTCGCCGTTCTGAAAGTGCCAAGATCAGCCCATGCAAGCTCTTTTAGCGCCTGCTAGGTATGCAACATCTTGCGTGCAGTGCATGCGTGTACTGCGGGGATGCCTATCCTGCGGCCCGAAGGCGTCGAACTCCCTGCAATTTTTCGAATGATCCGAGAAAACGGACGTACTTTCTGGACGACCCTTTTCCGGTTGATGACGGCGCCTCCTCTTCTCTTGCAGTGTTTTCCAAAGGGCAGTGCCAGACTGGGCGCTTCCGGTTCCTGGCCTGCCGCGGCGGCTACGTGTGGGTGGTGACCCAGGCCACGCTGCTCTACGGAGCCAAGGGCAACAAGCCGCAGTCCGTCGTCTGCGTGCATTTCGTCACCAGGTAGGACCTATCGTCGAAAGCGCGCTGGGCTCGCTGTGTCTGACGTGGTGATGGGTGTTGCCTTGTTTTCAGGACAGCTACAACATGTGCTTGCGGATCTTTCTTTTCTTTTATTTGTCGCATCTCCAATGTAGTTGTGTATTCATTTGTTAGTGACTTGCTGCGATGACGACTGACAACTGTACCCCTTATGTTCCTTTTGTGTTTTTAGTTGCCCCCTTGTTTCTTGTATTTTGCAGGTTTATTAATTTTGCTTCTTGATATCTTTATGTTCTTCCCTTTGTTTCATTTTATTTTTGCATTTCAGTTGCTCACTTTTCATGTTCATATTTTGTTTATTTCTATTAACAAAATTTCCCTGTTGTGACCATGTGTAGTATTAGTTTAGTTCAGTGACAATGTGTTTGCTTGTCGATACGCTGGCTAGAGGCATATGCATGAAACCTTTCCCGACTTGTTTCGTTTCCCTCCCGTCGCGAGCTATTGTTCCAAACCGTACATTTCAACCTACCCTTCTTCTTTGAAAAATCACTGTGTAACTTCTTTGTTACACTTGTTATTTTACTATCGGTTGCATATACTAGCATGGGGCTACAAGGCACCGCGGTCATGTGGGGCCAGAGGGACCGCCGCGTTTGCGCGCCGCGGGCCCCTGCGCAGTAGGCAGCCCAACTGGCGGGGGCGCGCGCGGCCGGGTCCCGCTGCCTACCCGAGCCTCGCGGACAAGGCGGCGGAAGCTGTGACAGCATTTGCACAGCTACTCTTCAGAGTTTGTGCATATTTCATCTGTCGACACTGAGCTTTCTCTGACTTAGGGTCAGGTCGGGTAATAAATGCACAAAAACAAATCTTTCTCGTTTAGAGCTATACTATGGTGCATGTGAAGTTCTCGCGTGTTCAGAAAGGTGAAGAAACAGTTAAAGCACAATTTGGAAGTGTAATATCGCCAAAAAAGTCTATACTTTAGCGACAATAAGGGAAAAACACTGTGCATTTTTTACCCTCCACGTGGCTAATAAATGCACAGCGGCGGGTAAAAGTTGCACATTCCTTTTTAGTGCACTTTTAACCCTCCAAAGAGTAAAATATGTACACGAGGCGATGACTGCTATGATTTTGGGCTTCTTTGATTTACTCCGACTTTCTCCAATTTTCTCCGATTTTTGTAAAAATCGGTAAGAATTGGTCGAAATCGGTAAAAATCCGTAAAATTCAGTAAAAATCGGCAAAAATCGGTAAAAATCCTTAAAAATCGGTAAGAATCCGTAA
>NW_026267542.1:128020-128719 GCF_000697945.3 Frankliniella occidentalis | reverse complement strand
CGATGACTGCTATGATTTTGGGCTTCTCTGATTTACTCCGACTTTCTCCAATTTTCTCCGATTTTTGTAAAAATCAGTAAAAGTTGGTCAAAATCGGTAAAAAATCCGTAAAATTCAGTAAAAATCGGCAAAAATCGGTAAAAATCCTCAAAAATCGGTAAGAATTCGTAAAAATTGGTAAGAATCCGTAATTATTGATAAAAATGGGGTCCCATGAAAATCGGTATGTGCATGTGCGTATCGCGAAGCACAAGGCGTACCTACCCATTGTCCAAGGTCCTGTCTACGATTTCAATTTTTTCTTATTTTCCTTTATTTTTTCTTGATTTTTTCTGATTTTTTCTGATTTTTTCCGATTTTCCCGCCGTTTTTGGAGAGATCCTGATTTTGACCGATTTTGCTCGATTTTGGCCGATTTTGCCCGATTTTGCCCGATTCTGGCCGGATTTCGCCAATTTTCTCCAAAATCGGCGGGAAAAAATCGGAAAAAATCAGAAAAATCAAGAAAAAATGTAAAAAAAATCAGAAAAAATTGAAACCGTAGCCAGGACCTTGTACAATATTATCGCAAATCCACCGTCAGTGTCTCTTTTCTTTTAGGTGTGCGCTACCCGAGGTGCTTTAGGCTGTGCATTTATTCCCCGCACGGTGTGCATTTTTTACCCTCAGGGGTGTGCATTTATTAGACGTTTCATTCAA
>NW_026267542.1:114608-121325 GCF_000697945.3 Frankliniella occidentalis | reverse complement strand
GCACACACACCCTCCTCTTTCTCCTCGATTTGATTCCATCACCCATTCGTGCCTATCTCTTTCTGTATCTCGTGTAGTGTACGTAACGTTGCTCTTTCTTATTTTTCGCCTCTCACCACCACCCCGCCCCCTCTCTTTTACCCTCCTCCCGTTTGGCCCCGCTGTCCCCCCGCCGCTCGCTCTCGCTCTGTTGTTCCATCTCCGATTCCATTTCATCCATCACTATTAACGTCATTTGATACGACAGGAATAACATCGGACGCATCTTAACCCTGCTGTTTGCTTGTCTTCTCGACTGTCTCCGCTGCTGTGCCCGCCCGGGCCGGGTGTCCGCCCGCCCGTCTGCGCCGTCCGTCTGTCCCGCTCGGACTGCCTGTTAAGCAACCGCCGGGTGGGTCCTAGCTCACCTCGTACGTTGCCCGATGAATTTTAAACAGTGCGCTCCCCTCTCCTACCTTTCTTTCTCTCCCCCCTCCCCCCCCCCCCCCCCCCCCCCCTCTCTCTCTCTCTCTCTCTCTTTGAAAGGAGGGGGAGGGGCTTGCCACGTCACTCTGTTCTAGTTTGAACAACGCGTGAGGGGTTGAACAGGGGGTGGGGGGCTAATGCAAATGGTTCTCCTTTTACGACGCGCGACAAATAGAGGTGCGAGGCGCCGCGCCGATACCACTTCCCGAAATTATTCATGCCACACGTGAAGGAAGCGCTGCTGGGGGGGTTACCGGGGCTAGGAACTCCCCTCTGCGGCGTGTCTTTCGTTGGAGTTATCTTCGGGGCGATTACGTCGCGGACCATCACCGGATCAGGGTCGAGGCGAAGGCGACGTTGAGGGTCGGATCTGGACGGACCATGGCGCTGCAGGACAGGGGGCGCCCCCCGGAGCGGCAGGAGGTGGCGAAGCGGTCGCGGGGAACAAAGCGTATGGCGGATTGAAATTCAATATTCGGAGCGCTGTCGTTTCCGCCGCGGTCGCGGTCCCCTGGCGCGGGGCGGCTGGGCCGGGTGCTGCCGAGAGTGACGGCTCTGCCCGGCCCGGCCCCCGAGGTGCTGCGCTGTCGGCATGGCCGCTGCAGGGATGCAGCTGTTGTCTGCCCCTCGCCGCCCCCGCTGCCCAGTGCCCTGCTCCTGCTGCCCCTTCGTGCCCTCCCCCCTCCCCCCTGGCCCGGGGAGGCCTCCACCACACCCAGGGGCGGTGCGGTATATCGCCGCCGAGGAGCAGCGGGGGGCCCATGAAGAGCGACGCGTACGTGTTTTGCTCCCCGGCGGCGTTCCTGCGTCCCCACCTCTATACCCGCCACCCCCTTCGCCTCCGCCCCCTTGCCGCCTTCCACCGCCAAGGAGGGGGGAGTTGAGGTGCGCGCGGCCGGCAGCGTTCAGCGCCCCCTAAAAATAGTCCCTGCTGCATACCGCCTCGCGGTACTCTTCTTGAAGACGCTCCGCTCTTCCCCCTCCCCTCCCCCCTCCCCTCTCGCATGAGCAACCCTTTCCCAGCCCTGACCCCGCCACATGTCCCTGAGCCTCCTGCAGCGGCGTACTGGCTGCCCGCTCCGCTCCGTGGAGGCCGCGGCCGCGAGCTTCCGCCACCCGCCTCATACATGTGCGCCGCGTTTTCTCTGGCAATTGCAGCAAAGTGTAATAAATGGGTTTGCTTGTCGAACGTTAAGAGTTGTAAGTCATCGTCTGTTCTGTTGAGCGCTCAGCCGCAGAGCCGCCCTGCCCTCCCGCCATCTCTCTCTATCTCTTTCTCGCTGTCGTGGTCTCAACCCCCTTCTTCCTCGGCCCTGGCCCCGCCCCTCCGCCCCCACGCTGCGGACGTATTTTTAGCGTCACGTGATCCCCCCCGCCCCGCCACCTCGCGCCTCCTCGTCCTCGTGAGCAGTGTTGACATTTTCCGACCCTTAGATCTTTGCTCTCTATGCTCAATGTAGCCGGGGGCTCCACGTAACGCGTCAACACACTCTGCGTGCGTCGCTCCCCCGATGCAGTGGGACTCGATACACACGCGGAGCATCTGGAGACTCACCACCTGTCCTAGAGTCTCCCCCCCTTCTCAGGGACTCAGACTCACGCGCGGGCCTTTTATCTCTTCTCGCCGCCCTCTGCCATTGTCTGTCTCTCTCTTTCTCTCCCCCTGCCGAGTTTTCTGAGGAGGTCTGATCCTGTGAGTCTCGACCGCCGTCGCCGACAGTATAGTGGCGCGGGTTGTGAAAACCGCCCCGTCCCTCTCTCCCTTGTCCCTGCTCCCCCCGTGACGTCACCGGGCTTTCGAAATATATATATATATATATGTGGGGCGCTCTCCCCTTCGCGTCTTACGGCATCCCATGGACCGGGAGCGGCCCAGCAGGTCCACCCCCATTGTGCCAAACTGCGTGCCCCCTTTCCCCTCCCCTTCGCCCCCTCAGCCAGCTGTCGGCAGCTATACTGCCTGCTGCTGATGCTCGCGGGTTCGAATCCTTTCCGCCGCGACCACCAAAACCCTTCGCAATGCTTTTTTATTGTTTCCATTTCCCTTATCTTCGCCACCCTCTCGCACACTTGACTTTCTCAGCTCGTCGTCCCCTCCGCGCCGGCGTTTGACCCCAATCCGAGGAGGAGGCGGTTATTTGAGCGTCTTTTTTAAGGCGTCGCTGCGCGGCTCTGGAACGCGCTGGAGCGGCGAGGGGGTGGGGGAGCCCCAATGGGACCGCCCGTCTGGCTGGGGGCCGCCCGTCTGGACGCATCCTGATAAGTTGTGGCGTCCAGAGATCTAGACTTGTGGCCGAGACGTGCTGCAACAAACAGCGGGGGCAGTCAGTCTGAAGGAATGAAAAAATATAAGTGTGTGCCGAGCGAATAGATTCCGCCCGCACCACCTCGCGCTCTCTCCCCCTCAGCCCCCCTCCATCCCTCCACCAGGCAAAACAAGCTCGTAAAGCTCGTAGCTCGCCCCCTTCCCCCCTGCGGACAAGCAAATTGTCAGCGCGCTCATACCACTATACTGTATGGCGCTTTGGGCCCGTCGCGTGCGAGTGAGAGGGTGCGAGCGAGTTGCTAGAGGAGGGTAAGGGGGGAAAGAAAGAGAGAGAGAAAGCGCGAGTGAGTTGGGGGGGGCTGTTTGACAGCCGTTTAGCCCAGTCGTAAAGGCTCGCGCCGCCCCGGCCATTCACCTGACCACGCTGCGTATGCAGCAGGGTGCGGTTTTCGGTTTGGAGTTGATCCGCGACGGTTCTAAAAGGCTCCTCTCCCCCCCCCCCCCCTCCCTCCTCGTCGTCGTTTGCTTCATTCGGCTTCACTCAATTAGCACGGGGGTCCTCGGGGCGGAGGGAGGATTAACGTCCACCCGCCGGCCTGCGCCTCCGCCGACCTGTGCGCTACACCGCGCCTTATGCCAAGGCAGTTATTTTTCAGCGTTAGGGTCGTTGGGGTTGGATGAGTCGGGGCGAGTGAGGGTGGCGGTGAGGGGGGTTTGCCAGAGACCATGAGGCCCCCAGGGGGACCGTCGTCTGCTTCGTGTAGGGAGGGACCTCGCGCGGGGGCCACCCTTCTCCGACCCTCTGCCAGCAAGCAGGACCCCGCTCCGCGGCCGCCTCGCCCCGCCTCGCCTCGCGCCGGCGCTCTAAAAGAAGCTTGTCATCTGCTAGAGAGCCCCCCCCCCCTCCTCCCGTGGCAGCCGTTGCGGTGTGTCTGCAATCGGCCGGGCGCCCGCCCCGTCACCGTCGTCAGCCTGCATCACCGCGCTCAAGTGGCCCCCAAAACACCTGCCTGATAAGGCGCTCCGAAGTGTCACTCGACGGAGGCTGCGCCGCGACCGTGCTGCCGCCACCCGGGACCTCGCAGACTTAGTAGTACAGCCGGACCCAAAGTGCGGCCGCCCCGCGGCCCCCCGGCCCCCCGGCCCCGCCCCGGCAAGCCTTAGGCTAACCCGTCCTTTCCCCGAGTCGAGCCGAGTCGCTGTGTGTAGTGTACGCATTTTCCATCCCTGACCCTCGCAACGCACCGAGAGAAGCCGGCCCGGGGGAGAGGGGAGGGGGGGGCAGCTCGCGGCGGGAGAGGTGCGAGCGCGCGCGGGGGGCGAGGAAGGCTGCACGCCATCCCCCTGGCGCGCGCCGCGCCGCCCCGCCCCTATCCGTCTCACTCTTCTAATTCGATAGAGCTGTTAGCTGTTTTCACACGGCGGACAGAGTGCAGGCGGGGCGGGCGGGGTCCCGGGCGGGACAGGGCAAGGTCACGGACAATAGCGTAACGAGGAGGGCCCGGCCTAGCCAACTCGGCGCTCCGCCCCGCCACGCCCCGCCACGACTCGACACGATACGCCACGCCAAAGTGCCGCCTGGGCGGAAAGGAAAAGCGTTGTTGCCAGGTGGGATTCACATAGTCAACTTTCGATTTCCCCTGTATACATGTGGCTAAAAAATTATTATTTTCATTTTCTGGAATTATTTTTCGCGCAATTCTTTTGTGGTGTCATGGCACTTGAAAAGTTGGGATTGTTTTAATTTATTTTTTTTGTCGGTCCCATCGTTGTTTAGACGTTATCGGATACGTCACCGGTAGCCCGCAGGCGAGCGGCGAGCGGCGCCCCACCTACGACCCACACGCCGCGCTGGGGAATAATAATTAGCCGTCAGAGTGTTGTCACGGCCGCTCCGGCCGAGTCCGGCCGCCAGTCGACCCGTCGGCTATGTATGGGGATTCTAGTTTTCACTAGTTTAGTATTCTTTATTATTCCGAGTCTTGATTCCCGTCGCTGTGGGTGATGTTGTACTTTGCCTTGGCAGATCGCCCGAAAGGCGCGGCAGGGGGCAAACAGGGGGAGGGAGTGAGGGAGAGCGGGGAGAATGGACGGGCAGCATCCTCTTGAAATTAGATTGTTATTTTGCGTGGTTGGTGTGCGTCGAGCTCGCAGCTCGCCCTCCCCCCTCCCACTAGACAAACACTGTTTATCATTTGGCACAAAATGTTTTCGCCCCGTGACGCTCGCACAGAGCGGAGTGCTGGCACTGCACGGTGTACGGTGTGTGGCGTCCGGGCGCTCCACTCGTGATGAATTTGCCGATCGCTTGTATCCGCGTGATCCCTATCGTTTTCCCGAAAGTTCTTCGTGGCTTGCCAATGAGCGCGCCCGGCTCCTCTACCTCATTTGTTTTTTCTCACTAGCCTTGAATGGCGTTGGTGTGGCGTGGCCTGGTGTGGCTTGCTCACGATCAGCGCGCCCGGCACGGGCACTATCTGCACAGGAACCCTCCCGTCCCGTCCCCAGCCCAGCATCCCAACCGGTCCACCCGCGTCGTGGGTCATACGTGATCCGTGACCCCCTCCCCCCTTGACCCGCGGAGCCGCGTGCCCCGTGCCCAACCCCCGCGTGGGGGCGGCGTGTCCTCCGCGGCCTATCACCACCAGCCCGCCGGCCGGCCTAACGCCTGACCTAGGCCAACAACATGCGGCCGCCTGCCCAAAAATACCCCCCCCCCCCCCTCCCGCGCGCCAGCCTCTCCGGGCCCGCGTGAGTTGACAACGAACGAGCTTATGTAGTGCAATTCACCGTTGCAAGATTAGATGTCCGCGATCTCGATGCCCGCCCGCGCCGGCGCCACCTCCTCCTCCTCACCCTCTCCGCGGCGGAGTACCCCTCCTTGCCGGGGCCTAGCTCACACGCACCGCGTGCGCCCGAGCTATTTCTGATTTCAACAAAATAACTGAACGCGCCGTGGTCCGCCGCCCTCTCCCTCTGTTAGGGCCAAACTCCCCCCTTGCCACGTGACCTGCCTTTCACACTGTATGCTTGGCCTTCGCGGGTCCGCCCCTTCCCCTTCCCTTTACCTTCCCTTCGCCTCGCCGCGTTTGTTTTGGAGTTTGCCGTCGTCCACAGTAGTCCTGGTTATACAACCTTGTGACGCTCGTAAGGCGCTATCTTCTCGTCCCGATAGCGGTCATCTCATGGGGAATATGGCCCCATGGGCAGGGCATGATTGGTGTGGGCACACGGAAGTGTGTTATGTCGCGCTCCGATTGAACATTGTCACGGACGTGCGACCCAGTTGCATAATTCTGATACCGCTTTGCTTTTTCTTTTTGTTGTTTTTGCTCTCCTCCTTTTCCATGGCCGCGATTGACCTAAAGCGCCGGGGTCGAGGTGGATCGGGCCACATCCCTATCTACGGCGATGGGTTTGCGCGTGGAGGGTAGCGGTACGCGATAAGGCTTGCGTGGGCCCGCACGACGACCCACGTGCTCCCTTTACATTTAACGGAGGAACGTCGAGGTGGCTGCTTCAAGTTCTAACGCGTTGCTTCTACCAACACCCCGCCGCGCCGTAAGCCGCGCGCAGACCTCTACTCTAGAACTCGCTAATTTCGTTCACACTTCGCGAGACGCGCAGGAGGAGGGCGACCGGGATCGCGGGACGTGTCGGAAAAGTTGGCCGGAAGGAACGCGGAGGCGGAAGAGATTCTGAACAATAGATCTGGCTGCCGAGTTCATGTTGTTGGTTGATGTTTTGTTTTTTTCGGCCGCAGCCCTGAAAGGCTTCTGGTGGGGTCCTACACAATGCGGGAGCGTCAGCGTCAGACCTGCAAGCTGACTATCGGCTATGGCATCCGCTCTCTCGCGCGCCCGACTTGCACTTCCAATTTTGAAAGCGTTTTGCCCGTTCGTTATCTCTTGTTCTGGTCGGCAAACAAAACCCAAGACGCTACCGCGCTGGTGTTTAGCGGCTCGCACCACGCCAGAGCGATGAGG
>NW_026267542.1:107520-109628 GCF_000697945.3 Frankliniella occidentalis | reverse complement strand
CCACGCCCCACCGCAGCCGGCCCGCCCCGCCCGGCCCCCTCTAGGCCTGGGGCCCAGCTCGGCTGTGCCCGGCTCGGCTCTGCGCGGCGGGGCCGGGCGCGGGGCTCGGCTGCGCTCGGCTCGCCCCGGGCCCGGGGCCGCCTGGGCCTGGCCGTCGTAGGCGACCGCCTGTGCTTCAGTGCTGCGAATAGCCTGGTGGCGCGAGGACGACGGCGAGATGTGCTAGCCTGCCCCGCCCGCCCTGTCTCTAGGCCGGGCCCTTAACTACTGCTGCTGCTTTAGCGCGGAGTCGCCGCTCGCGGCCTGAGCCGAGCGGACGTAGCGCGACACACGTCTGCATCTTCAGCGCCTCCCTGCTCTCTGGGTTAGTGCTGCACGCCCGGCTGCACGCCCGGCTGCACGCGCCACAGGTGGCACCGTGAGCGGCACCTCGCTGGCATGGCATCGCGCCGACCTCTGTGGACCCCACTCTGGATTTTACTCCTCACGTGCGACGCTACGCTGCGCTACGCGACGCTGCGCTACGCGGCTCTACGCTACGCTGCGACGGCGGCGGGGGGGCGTGGCGAGGTGCCTGTCCGACCCGCCGCCCCCCGCCCGCGCGCCCCGCCGCGCCCGGTGTGCCTCTGCTCGGATATGCGACCCTCCAATAAAAGTGCGAAGTGGACTGTGGACGGTGGACTTTGTGAGCTGACCCGGCCCGTGGGGCGGCTGGAGTGTCGTGAGGCGCCGTGGGCTTCCAGTGCGACCGGAGTGGAGGGCGGGATTGTTGATTGGGGCTTGACTGGCCGGCCTCCGGCGGTGCCTCCGGCGGTGCCTCCGGCGGTGCACTTCCGGACTCAGACAAGTGGCAGTTGCTCCGGTTGTGTCAGCCGCGGCAGCGAAGGCCGCCCGGATAGTTGTCCATCCACAGCGCTGGCCGCGCCCGTGCACTTGGACTCTCTCACCCGGGCTGATATCGTCGCGGTTCCGGGGCACATTTCCTTGGCTCCTGGCGGCGGGTTGGCGGCGCTCCTGGCCTGGCGCAGTCACGCGGCCCAGCGCCAATCACTTCGCGTGTTTTTCGCCTCGCGTCTGAAGGTCCCCGTCGCGCCCCCCGCGCGCCCGCGCGCCCGCGCCGTCGTCGTCGTCGTCGCTATACGCGGCAGACAGTAGAGCGCGACGAGGCGTCGCTCCGCTGCGCCACGCCGCGCGTCGCGCCCGAAAAGTAGTGTCATCACCATCATAAGGCGTAATGTAGGCGCATAGCAATCACCCGGGTGCGTGGCGGGTCTGCCTACCCGGCCACATAGTGGGCGTACAGCCTGGTGGGTAGGCCGTTCTGTCAGACCCGGGTGCGTGGCGGGTCTGCCTACCCGGCCACATAGTCACTTTCCCCCCGCAGCCAACATTTTCAAGGTCGCGTCAGTCAGACACATTCAGCCGCCTCGTGGTTAGATGGACCGTCTGCTCGTCCGACCGGCTCGCCCGCCGTCGCGGCTCGGGATTGGATTGAAAAATATGTATCCACGCTTCCTCCGAGGAGACGGGGGAACATCACGACGAAAGGAGAGAGGGGGAGGGGAGGGGGGGGGGCGCCTGGGCGCGTCCTGGACGTCGCCGTCGCCCTGCTACGTCGCGGCGCCGGTGGGTCAGCTGAGCCCCCGCGCTGCACTTTCTGCAGAGGTACGTGCGGCTGCTCCCGCCGAGGAGGCTCCAGCTGACCCGCGATAGGCTGCCGGTGTGCCAGCCGCGCCCCCGTGTTGGACATGGCGGCCGTCACGCTCGGGAGGAGGACCTCCCTCTGCCCCCTCCGGCCCCCTCCGGACCGTTACCGCCCAGTGTCGTGTCGCATCGTGTCATGTCGCCGCACTTGCTTGGGTTTCCCTCTCATTGTCTCGGGCGGTGTGGCGAGGCAGGCGCGGTGTGCGTTACGTTACACCTCGGGGAGCCTCGGCCACTGTGTCCTGTCCAACTGCCCGGCAGCCCTGCCGCCGCCGCGGCGGCGGCGCTGCCAACTTTACGGGAGCCATTTGTCAATTTGAAGAGATCTACCACGACCACGCCGGGTGGCGACGGGGTCCCCGCCTCGCCCCGCCTCGCCCCGCCTCGCCCCGCCTCGCCCCGCC
>NW_026267542.1:97332-101595 GCF_000697945.3 Frankliniella occidentalis | reverse complement strand
CCCCGCCCCCTTGTTTTCATTCCCTATCCAGTCGTACAGTAGCTCTGGACGCTGACGCCGCCGGTAGTCGGGTCGGGTAGGGGTGTTTGGTTTCGCGAGGCTTCGGGGAAGCTACCACATCAAGTCGGCTGCGGCGTCGACTTATGTGTAACACGTCGTTTTCTTTTTGTCTTGCGGCGCATTCCTTTTGTCGTTTAAACATGAGAAACGATTGGTCAGGTCAGGCGACCCTTTTTCAGGAGAGAGTCGGACAATAATGGACAGCCCACGCTTCCCGGCCTTGCATATTTAAAGAAAGCTCACTTCTCGCCACTTCTCGCCTTGCGGTTTATTTTCGCCGGCGCATTTGCATTCTCCAATCGATGGCCCGCTGCGGGCCGGGGGCGGCTGCAGCGGGCCCAGGTCCAGAGGACCTCGTCTTGCTCCGGATTAGCGTCCCGACGCGAAGAGCGTTTCGTTCTGCGTCGCGAGGTGCGGGGCGCGGTCGCGCGGCTGTGCGTCCTGCTGACAATGCAGGAGTAAAAAAAATGAATCGCGTTGTATATGCAGCATGATTTTTTTTTTTGATTTTTTTTAAAGTGGGAGGGAGCGAGATTTAGCGACAAGGCCGCTGCAAGTATAATTTTCTAGCATGTTTGTATGCTAAGCGTCTTCTTTCCTTTTTATTATTTTTCACTGAACGAAAGAAAGTTGGTGATTTTTTTTCCGTGGGTTCGCTCAACAGGTGTTGACCCTCCGTGTCTTGATGACTAGTCATCCAACATTCCCCAACCCCCCCAACCTCCAAACCCCCTCAAAAAAAGTTCCGCCTCTCAATTTTCAAATGATTGAACATGTGCCGATGGCAGCGCAGCTCCTTATCTCTGGGGGGGATCGTCGCGCCGGCCGGCAACTGGGAGTGGCGGGGAAGGGCCGGCCGGTACTTTAGTCTTTCTCCCTAATCTTGGGCGATCGTTTCCAACCGGGTGGAGTCGTTGTCGTCGCTCGTGGCCTCTGGCTGGCCACGCCTCGCCACGCCGCCGACCGCTCAGATATCGCCGAGTCCGTCGCGATCGTTTTGTTTACGTCTGTCCGTCCGTCTGTCCCGTCCCGTCCCACTGTGGTCTGCTGATGTGAGGCAGCCCGGGCGCGCGAGGCGGCGCGCCGCTCAGGGAGGGATAATGTCTAATTGTCCATTTCGCCTCGCGGTCCGTCTATTTCTGCCCCGGCATGGGATGACACCTGCGCTCTAACTAGCCGCCGCTGCGCGCCTCCGCTCCGCTCTGGTGGAGCAACACACGTCCGGGCGACGCGACACGCGCCGAGACGAGACCAGCCGAGCAGGCCGAGCGGAGCCGAGCTCGGCCTGGCGACAGGTTGCTGAACAAGTAAACAAACAAGTTCGCAGCGCTGCCGAGTCGTCTAGCAGTAGGCGTTTCGTTGTGCGAGAGAGGCAATAGTAAACTTCACCTCGCGAAATATTCAGCGTTCTTCCCACGAAATTATTTCTGACACCCCAAACCCCAAACTAAACTACTCACGTCGGGAAAGTGGAAGTCCGTAAGCCTGTATGCCAGCTGGTGCCGCATTTTGTGTGTACATTATCTCTGCAGTCTCCAGGAGGCCATATCCCTACCCTTGTGTTTGTTTTGTTTTTCAGTGGAATCGAGGAACGGGATGAAATCTTCTCCAGCAGCCAGCTGAGCACGCCCTCTGTGGTGGAGGCCGCCCCCGCCGCCTGCGCGGCCCCCGCTCCAGCTCCACTGCCGGCTGCTGCTCCAGCCCCGGCCACGGCCCTGACGCGGCCCCAGTCGGTGACGGCCTCCTTGTTCAAGTCGGTGCCCCAGGTGCTGGTGGAGCCTCCAGACAGCCCAGCGCCTCCGGCGGACATCCGCGTCAACCAGTACATCCGCCCCGAGAGCGCGGCCGGCGCGGCCAGCTTCACCCTCTCGCCCTCCATCTCGCCTTCCCTGTCGCCCGCTCTCTCCCCAGCCCTCTCTCAAGTCCTCTCCCCAGCCCTCTCTCAAGTCCTCTCTCCAGACTTCTCTCCAAACCTCTCTCCAGCCCTCTCCCCCAGCCAGCCAGACCCGCCCCTGCTCCGCCCTATTTCCGCGACGAGCAGGATCTTCGCTTCCTCGCCGTCCTCTGCAACCTCGACATCTGCGCTCTCACCAGCCCCGGCATCACCCTCGTCATCGGCGTCCTCCCCGACAGTCTTCCTGCGCCCGCAGGCAGCTACCACCAAGATTTTTGCACCGCGCACAGAGGACATGAACAAGGGATTCCTCATATTCTCGGAGGACGAGGGTCTGACCAGTAAGTATGGTGGGCCTTCCCTGTAGTGCTGCATTATAACATTCTTGTTTGACGCTTATTGACTCATCGCTGTTTCTTACCCTTTTCCAGTGCTGAAGGATGAGCCAGAGGACCTGACGCATCTGGCCCCAACGGCTGGGGACGTGTGCGTCCCCCTCGAGGGTCCGTTCCTTGGCGATGTGTTCGACGACTTTATGTTGTCTGAAAATTACTGCCCCTTACTTAGCGATGACAACAGCAACTCCAAGTTCTTCCTGTACCGTGACAATGACCCCACCCCCGGTGACCTATCCCCACCGGGCCACTGCCGACACCTGCTCTCCCCCACTGTATCACCCACCCTCTCTTCAACCCTCTCAGAGGTTAGCACCAAATGCCCGCAGTACGCCTACTAAGTCTTCCGAAGTGGCCTGAGAACCAGCCTCTAATACATATTCTTTCCCACAGAGTCCTGGAGATTGCAGCCTACCATCTTTGTGCAGCCCGAGCAGAGCAGTGGATCTGGATGACAACATGTCTCATTTTATGTCCCTTTCGGTTGATACTGGTATGACCAGTTTGTCAGATACCGATGATGACTTGAGCTTAAGAGCACCTTACATACCAATGGGTGAAGATCTTCCTCTCATCATGTCAAATGATCTCATGTGGGGGTCTTCATTACCGTACAAAAGTAGCACCAGTAGTAGTAGAAGCAGTTCAAGCAGTTGTCCAGATGATAGTGGAGGAGGTGACAATAGTAACAGTAGCATTAATAGTCCTCTGGGCAGCTCACGTAACTGTTGGTAAGTTTAATGGCTTTTTCTTTTCTTCTTTTCTTAAAGCCTGTTTAGGAAAATAACAATAATAACAATGTTTTTTTTTATCAAGGTCACCTCAACCACAGACTTCGAGCAAACCAGATATGAATTCTAGTTTAGCAAGGCTTTTACAATCTGACACATTACCCAATGGCCATCGACAATCAGCTTCAGATCTTGTAGACCCATGTGAAGTGTTGGGCCAAATTTACTCTAAAAAACAATGTAAGGATAATGTTTGAGTGAAATTATGTTATGTTCTCTCTTTAAATGCTCTTCTTTCTTTCTCTACTTAAAGTGCACGAATTTTCATGTTCCCTTTATTTACAGCTCCTGCATGGAGTAGTGGACGTGGACCAGGTCGCCCTAGTTCACATAAAACAGCAGCTCCACCTCATACCCACAAACGTGGATCAAGTGCGATGGGACAGTACTTAGGGGCCAAGCGTAGTAGATTAAATGTGGCAGGAAGTCGTTCCAAGAAAGCGCAAGCAGATCTTTTACACTCTACAGACTCAGTATTGGTGTTGGATGGTGGAGGGCATCGACCTGAGCACAAATCAGTGCCATTACCGCAGCCCAGCGATAGTGTTCTAATGAACCTCTTGGTTAGTGGATGTGATGTGAGTGCAGGGTATATTTGTATTGGGTTTGGAAAGAATGGCAAGCTCTCCACAAAAGTTTAGTGATAAGTGTGACAATATTTTGGACTCTCTTGAGCCAGTGACACAAACCACAATATTTCTCAGGTTTAGCAGTTCGAGATTGCAGCCCTGTGTTGTACTAGTCATGATTTGCTCTCAGCAGGTTTTCATCGTTTGTACATATGACATGATGTGCCATGTTATAAAGGCTTGTGATGTATATTTGGACATGAACTTTCTTTGTATGATCTTGCTATGTAGGCTATGTCATCAACATTATTTTCTTTTACCCTGTCAAATATATGTTTTCTCTACAATAGAAGCCCCATTCTCAAAATAATCTCATAATTTTGAGCACAAAGAAATGTGTTCTATTTAAATTAGCAGTGTGCAACCCAGTTCTCCCTAAAACTACAGTATTCTCAAGCGCACACCCACAAGAACCCTTTCTCAACAATTAAAACATTCCATGTTGTATTGATTGTTGCCCATATGAAAGAAAATACCTTTTTCTCTTATTATTT
>NW_026267542.1:89694-91427 GCF_000697945.3 Frankliniella occidentalis | reverse complement strand
GGGAGGCTCCCGGGTTCGGCGTAACGCGGCGGCCGGAAGGGGAAGTCTTTGGGGGTGCGGCTGGGGCTGCCTGCGGCTTCCCAGTCCTGAGACGCACGCCTGAACCCTCTGACGCTGCCTGCGCCTGCCTGCGCCGAGCCCGCCCCGCCCCGTGTGAGGTGCGCACAAGCAGCAGCCCGCCGACAGCTTCAGGCCGGACATGAAGATGCGCACGCGAAGGCGGTAAGCATGAGTAGCTCCAGGAGGGGTGGCCCCACCGCATCGCCAAAGCAAATCAAGAAGTAATCACTATATTATTATCGATTAAAAATAGAATCAAAAACGAGAAACTAGAATAAAAATGCAATCTTTGAGTGTTTCTTTTTTAAAGATTTGCCGGGATTTGCTCTGCCAATCTTGAAATGATGGTAATTTGTGTGTTGATTATTGAAAGATGTGTGACAGTTTATTAAATTTCCCCCCAGACAGTGTAATAGCATAGGTCCAGGGTGGGTGATCTGCTCCGTCCTCTTCTTCTGGTTAAACTGTAACGGATTCAGGTATGCGGACGGGTTGCATACTCGTACGGGGCATTGGTGCACACTAAATCCTTATGCATTCTGTTGTGCATGAGACTTGCAGGATTTCATGCAGCCACAGCTATGCACAGTTTTTCATGCATAAGTATGCAAAACTAACGCCACTATGCACAAATTTGTGCATAGTAATGCTGAAGTTCATTTTGAATTAGTATTGAAAAGAAATCCATTGGATTGACACCTCCCCGCCCCCGCGCACCCTCTGTGTAATTACACGCAATCGACGCGACGCGTGCCGAGGTCGTTAAAACTTTCTGCAGTCCGTTCAACTGCATAGTTACGTCATTGATGAAGTTCGGGCGTACTCTTTTATCTGATTGAGTCCTAACGGCCGCGGTCCTGTAACAAGGCGCTGGGGGGCCGAGCTGGGGCGCGGCGCGGGCGCGGCAGGGCGGGTCGGAGGCCGCCTGCGAACCGCGTGGTAGGCCGCCCGCTGGGCGGCAGTGCCGCGCGGGACAGTATCCCGCAGAGAGGAGGGGGGTCCGCCTGCCTGGCGGAGGAAGGGCGGTTCGGAAATTAGTGCGTAAATGGCAGACGGGGTTTTCGGGATGGTTTGATCGCAGTCATAGACTTGCATAAATGTGCAGGTGTGTATGATGCGAAGAATGGGGTTCCATTATTCCCATTTGTACTTACACAAAAAGTCGATAAGAGTCGCGCTATGCACATGATGGAACCATTACCCATACGTTTTGCTTCTGCAGGTCTATGAACTATCAATCTAAAAAAAAATTCGAGTAGAAGCAAATAAAGAGCAGGGTGGGGTGGGGGTGGCCAACTACCGCTGACTACGATATTTGCCAAGTTTACCGGGAGTTTACCGGGAGTTACGAGTTGCATAAATTTTTCTTTCCACACGCAAACAAGCCCCCCCCCCCCCCCCCCCCCCCCCCCCCCCCCCCCCCCCCCCCCCCCACCACCCCCCCCGCGGACACCCTTGCGACCCAGAGTCCCCTCCGGCCCCCGCCTCTCCACTACTCCGTCAGCCTTACGGAGTCCACGGCGGAGGCGCTCCGCTCCCCGGGCCCCTTTGCTGTCGCTACTGCCGCCGGTCGTTGCATCGGATTCTTATGATTTGGTATGAAGCTCGTCGACTGGGTGCCTTTACGGTTCGCGGTTCGCGTGTGGCGCTGAGGGCTAGGGGACCCCCCCCCC
>NW_026267542.1:85581-89644 GCF_000697945.3 Frankliniella occidentalis | reverse complement strand
ATTGTAACCTTGAGAACTCTTTTTATCTTATAGTTCAAAACCATTTTTGTTTAGTCATCTATATGGGCTCTCAACACAATTAGCATTATACTTCTGTTTCTTATCTTTTCTTTCTTTTTTCCTTTCTTTTTTTTTTTTTTTCAAAGCCATCATTAGGGCACTTTCCCCCTCACTATTTATTTTCGGAAGTAAAGGTGCAGGAGATCATTCAATTGTTTGAAATCATTGTTTCTATCGTTCCGTGGAATAATGAATCAATGTTGTAGTCAGTTGTAAAATAAAGATTGTAGTACTGCATTGTTTTTACGCCAGCAATTTCTTCCATTTTCCTCCTCTGATCTGTTGGTGTCCTTCCTCGTAACCAAAACACACAAATGTGGCAAAAAATAAATAAATAATATTTCAGACACATCATCCTTTTGCAGAAGACTTTACCTCAAAAGTATATTTCAAATTGAAGAGGAAAAAACATCCTCATTTTTTCTATAAGACATACATAGGATCTTAGGGTTGAGGATAGAATTTATGGGTGTAATGAAGAACTTGGTCCTTACAATTCATCACATTTTAAATTCTTAAAACAGGTTTTGCTTTTAAAAAATTGTTATTATTTGATGCAGACTGCGTAAATATATTATGTTTAATCAAAACCATAGGTTGCCTATTTACCTGAAAGTCAAAAGTATTGATTTTGTCAACACTTTCAAAAGAAATGTGATCTGAAATTATTTATGCAGATCGTTGCCTACTTTCCAAAATAATTACCTAAAAAAACAGATCTTGTTAGGGGTATTTGTGAAAATGAGCTTGCTATTCTTGCAACACAGTACATATATCCTGCACATAAAAACATTAATTTTTACTGAAATCAATGAAGTAAATATCTACTTTTTTTTAAGAATCTCGTTTCATTGTTACATTCTTTACTTTTTCAGGGTCAAGATGGAATATTTAAGCTACCTCTACAAAAAAAGGATGCAGTTGTTGCTTTGGGCAATCTTGTAGCATCAGCATCATCTATTCTTCGTGAACTAGCCGGTGACAAAATCCCAGATGATGCCCCAATTGTTCTACAACCAAGCAAACCTCCTGAATCTGGGCAACTTAGAAGTCCATTGGTCACACCGACAGTAGTCGGTAGAGATCTGCTTCGCAAAAATTCTTTTTCTTTGTTGGATCCAGAGTGTATGATACCATCACTTGCTGATCTAAGCCAACAAGATTATGAGGTGAATGCTCCAGTTTCCAGCCATGGTACTCTCCTACAAGGCGAGGAGTTATTGACAGCTTTAGAGATGTCAGGTGCAGCAAATGTTTTGTCAATGGGTTAGTATAGTTATAGTAGAGTGTTTTTTAAAGGAAAAACGGTAATGGTGTGTGTTACAGAAAAACTAGTATCTTAGATTAAGTGGAATTCTCTTGAGGCTTGCTCTGTGGATCCCAAGAGATGTAACATTCTCTTGAGTCATGCATACAGTGTTCAGTTGTTGCTCAATTTTGTGCAGTGGAGATATTTCTTGCTAACCATGTCTGTCACACCGGGCACTCAAGAGAAATTAATTACTGCCATTTTACGTAGCAACACACGCAAATCATTTATATACATAACTATGTATACATGTGTATGTATGCATTTATTTTTTGTAATATCATCAAATTCATGTTTTAGTCAGTATTTAAGTGATCTTTATTCCCTGAATGATTTTAAACTTGTTAAGGAGACTTTTAACTGAAATATAGGGCTGTGCACTGTTTGAAGAATTACATTGTGGGAGGATGACGTGTCATTAATCTTCTCTTGTTACAATTTTATTCTTTTCTGGAGAAGTTCTGAGAAATTTGAGTGAAGCAAAGTTTTTAATATGTATTTCTGTGCTAACTGTGTGTTTACTGCTGCAGCTTTCATTTTGGTATGTTCTCAACTGAAGGGGATTAAAGCATGTTTGTCATCAAGGGTTTTCTTTTTGAAAGGTGATTTAGTGTATTCCATAAATTACCTTTTAGTTCCAGTATTTTTTTGGAACTGAAAATCTATTCTACTTTTCTCCTAAAGAGGCTATCGACTTTGTAAGTTTTACTTTTAAAGAATCATGTTGTATCAAACTATGTATCATTTCTTCTTTACTAATATTACTTCTGTCAGGGTAATCAAGAAAAAAAAAATACTGTGCTCTAAATTATTTAGACCCTACTGTGCCATGGCATACTTTGCTGATTTTCATTCCTTATTTTTTGTATCCAGTTCTTTGTTTATGTAAATTCGCATGTTGACTATTGGTAATTTGCCTGAAAGAATTAATGCGTGATTATGATGGCTTACATTTTATTGTTTACTTATAGTTTAACTGTTATAATGTTGAGGAGATGCAAACTAGAGGAATGTAGAAAAATACTAACTCAGTTTTTAAAGTAAGTGAATCTTCTGTAAGTGGCAATATGCTTGTGTTCAAGCTAGAGGTAAAATAGATTGAGCCAAAAGAATCTACTACTGACTGTAAAGTTATCAAATTGAAACTTTCAGGTTATATATTTTCACAAGTGTATATAGCTTTTTATAACTGCAGTACCAGATCAACTGTCCGTAAATATTTGCCTTATGCCTTTTACATGTTTGAACATTCCCGACCAAGTTCCTTACAATACTTCATCAGCAAAATACTTTGTTAATGTTTTCCACATAGTACATTTTGCATGATTGCCTATTTAATTGATCATAATTGTGTGTATTACCTTTCCTTTTTACATTTTTCTTTTTATAGATGGGTTTGCTTTTATTATGAAAACTTTAATCATGTTGATGGGGGAAATCTGGTGTGCGGTACTGGAACGTGTTTGTAGATCTGGGACTAGCCAGCAGGGATTGTTGCTAGTTTTAAACCATGAAATCTCCATTAATTTCTCCTTTAGATGAGGAACTTTGACCGGAGTTTTATATTGGCTTGCTTTATTGGCATGTTCCAACTCCGAACAGATCTGACCTATCTTACTTGGGATTTATTCAACAATTATGAATTGACATTTTCCCATTTTCCTTAAGTATTTACTTTTTTTCGTTTTCAATAATGCTTTTATTTTGAGAACCATGTTTTTATGAGAACTTTTGTGTTTGATACAAAATAGCTTGTACTACTCTTGCCTTGTATAGTACCATTACCAATATCAAACTCAATTATATATTCCCCTTCCCTACTTCTACTATGTAGCAGAGTACTCTATTGATATAGCATGTAGTGCTACGGGATTGAAGCTTTTTTTATTTTTGCTTTTTTCATTAAGGACCAATCACGATCATTGTTCAGAGCCTCTCCAAATAAAGGTTAAAACATATCTTTTTTGTCTTTGAATAATCCTTTGAATAATCACAGACAAAGCACAAGTAATTGAGTCACACCCCATGAGCCACAGTGACTTGTCCCTAGAGGGCGCTAAGCTAGAAGGTAAGTTATCTTTTCTTTAAAAAAAAATAAAAATGGTGAAAAAGAAAAGAGAGTGATATAGAAAGAGCTCGCAATAACTTTCAAATTTTAAGCAATTAAACAACTAAAGGGTTTTCTCTTCGAACCTACGCAACACGAGTCCATTTACATTTGCATGTGAATAATTCACGTTACTCTGTCCCTCCTCTTGAGTCGTAGTCAAAACCAGCTCCGGACGAGACGAGTTGAGGGAATTACTCGAGTCAAGGACTGTCTATCGAACCGAGCCGAGCCGTGGGGTCGTAGGGTGCAGGTCGCCCCCTGGCACAACCGTCAGAGCCAGGGGCTGCCGGTGAGGAAAGTCCCTTTGAGAGTGGGTATCGTGTAGTATTTCTGTGCACACGTTACAGAGCTGTGGGTTTGCGTATTCCCATGGGCCTAAGGGACCAATGCGCATTTTGGACGGAAAGAGGCCAACCCACAACCCCTTAGTGCGCGTGCACGAAAAGACACGCGGTACTCTGTTCATTCGGACAGCAGAAGTGTTCTGTAAAGAGTTTCACCTTTTGCAAATAAACGTGAAAGAAACAAACAAATGGTGAATATTTTCATGTCTTGTATAAGAGACCAGGTCTTGGGTTGGAAGA
>NW_026267542.1:61521-82391 GCF_000697945.3 Frankliniella occidentalis | reverse complement strand
CCCCCCACTCCCGACCCACGTGCGGGCATGCCTCGCGGCCGTATCGGCCTCAGCGACCCACAAATGCGATGCGCACAAGCGCACAAACGCACATCGGCGAAAGGGCGCGCTTCTTCAGCCGATTTATGGGGAAACGTCGAAGTAGATTGTGTATTTATGGATTTCCGAATCGGCCGAGCAGCGAGCGCTTTCCCATCACCCGTACTGTTAGTTAAATGTTTTTCGCCAGTGAACGGTTGAGACTGAGCAGGGTTGAGACACCCTGACCTAACCAGCACCAGCACCCACCCGGACCCGCGCCGCCGTCCTCCAGCGCTGGTTCCGCCCCGAGTACGGCCCAACTTGGCGCAGACCAGACCCTGGCCGTGGTGCCAGCCTTGGTACCACCAGCCTCCCCCCTTCCTCGCGTGTCGCGTGTCAGTTCGCTATTTTGGCCCTCTTTCTCCGTGTTTGTGTCTCTGGCTTGGCCTCGGCCCCCTCCCTACAGATATGTCCTGACTGTAGGTCGCAGCTCTATCGACTTCCGACGACTTAGGTCCTCCCCAAGGTGCTGGAAAAGCCAGGCCTCAGTCACAGTTGAGACGCCGAGCTGAGCCGAGCCAAGCCGAGCCGCAGGCCCCCGTCGGAGCGCCCCGGACCCCCGGAGGCCGGAGGGAAGGCCGCCTTGCCCGCTCCGCCCGCTCCACCCCACCCCGCCCCGCGAGGCAGACGAGGCGCGCTCCGCGACCCTGTGATACGTGCTGAATAGTCCTGGGATTCGCGGATTTCTGCCTCACGTACCCCTACCCCCCACACCTCCTCAGTGTGTCTCGCGGGGTTAATCGGTCGTTTCGAACTTCCCGCCACTCGGAGAGCTGGAGTCACGAGGTCGGCGCAGGCGCACGCTGATTGGACGGAAGTTTGATTACAACATGTCGGCAGTTTGTTTATCAACACAGCCGAAACTGTCATGCGACAGAGCACATCCATTCTTTCGGTTTTCAGCTGACCTGACATAGACTTGTACGATGACTCTTCGTAGTAGCAATGTAGACTACTACAACAAAATGCAAGAGCTGGAGGAACGATTAAAACGAAGGTTTGTTAGTTGGGTCAATTGTATCATGCCGGTATTTCGTCCTGCACCTGTCACATGTTTGTTTACCCTTCCAAGGAATAATAACATTTCCTATGATTAAATTTCTTCGCCCTTAGCTCCCCTTTAATTTCTTTTATCAAAAACAAATGTCTGCTACAGTGCTTAGTTATATGACTATTTCATTTTAATTTTGTTCTGTTGATTCTGCAGTGAAGAGGAGAGAATGCTGTTGCAACGACAGTTTGATCATCTCCTTCTTGCCAATCATGATAAGTCAGTGTTTTCCTGAGTCAAACATTTTCTAAACTTTATGGATTCTCAAACAATGTAACTTATTGGACAACTTTACATTTTCTTAGGGAAAGGGCAAGAGTGTCAATTGTTGAGGCAAGGTACAAACGCTTTCTGGAGGAAGATAAACGTCGTAGAGATCGTAATAGCAGTCTTCTTCAGGCACTGGATCGTATCGATAGCCACACAGCCAGCCTTGCTGCCAAGACAGAGAGAATGCGAGCGCTAAGGGTAAAATAGTGAAATACCTTGTCAGAAATTATATTTTTAATACATTGAACTTCATAAGGTTTAATAGGAAAATTATTTTTCTGTTACAGAAACATTATGAAGCCTTTATAGCTCATTCATATCCTGGTTGGCATACAGGATTAGACCGCCCATACTATCCCTTAGCTGCTATTGCTCCTGCCCCAAATGTTATGACCCGGGTGACTGAAATCACAGGATATGATACTGAGAGTGCTCAACGTTTCCCTGACCCCGTCGATTACAGTGAGACTCAATACCATGCCTTACCAAGTATACCGGCAAAGCCATTCTATCCTCTGACCTCACCTTTATGCCGTTCAGATATTGCCATAGCATCTCGTGAAGATTGTCCTGTGGTTGGACGTTCAACTTATCCTACAGGATCCTCTGCAATAAGAAGTGCTTCTTTAAGTCCATCAAGGGTTCGTGACTTGTCTTCGCAATATGATGGAGGCAAAATATCATCCTCTTCACTTAGACATTATGATGTATACTCTCCCCCAAAAAGCTTAGATGCGGGACACTCTCCTCGATCTAGGAGTGAGATACATTTTTCTAAGAAAAGAGAAGCAATTCCACCCTCAAGAACCACTCATTATTACACTGAAGAAAAACCGTATCATCGACTATCAACTTCAAATAATCGGATTTTAGATTATGATCATGGGAATTCCGACATTGAGGCAGACCAAAATACCAGTGGAGATCTACTAAATTTGTCAAATTTATCTTTATCTGATGATTGTATTTTGAATGAATCTGAGGTTCTATATTCGCCTTCCCCATATACTAGTGCTGACCATAATTCTTATTCTAATCCAAGGAATTACAGTTCTGTTAAGGCAAACACATCTGTTAGTCTTTCTATGCCACATAAATCAGTAAGACAGCACGTAAGTCCCAGAGAGGTTTTTATTCCAAAAAGAAGTGGGTCACTCTCACCGCCTGTCCTAACTAGTCCTTCCCCCAAGTCGATACTTTCTCCAAGAAGCCGTAAGCCTGAAATTTCATCTTCCCTTCCCCTGTCTGATAATGTTCACCGAATACTCTTACCATCAGAAGACATTGAAATAAGAAGATTAGATTCATCTCTCAGTCCAAGTAGACTAAAACCAACATGGCAAACACTTCGTCCCAGCTATTTACCTTCACCACCACGAAACAATATTCGACGATCGGTTACATTTACTGACCCAGAGTACGAAAACCCTTATGTATTTAGAGATGACGATGTCAGTTTGTATAGTGGTTCATACGGTTCGTTACGAAGGCATTCACCATCTCTGCCAATCTCAAGTTGGGAATCTAGTGACCATGAGCGATATTTGCGGGATAAGCAAGGCAGGGAAAAGGATGCATTTAGAGAAAAGATAGAGCGGCTTAAAGAATTGATTCAAGAGAATAAAGACCAGGAAATAGGATTACCAGCCACATCTCTCAAATCCAAAATTACAGAATATGATCAGCATAAGAAATCATCAAGAGAAAGTTCACTTGATAGAGAATCAAAAGCAAAGGTGTCACAATCACGACGATCTTCTTTTGTCAGGGAACTTAGTTCTGATCATGAAGAGGAGCCATCTCAAATAACACCAAGGGAAAAAAATAATTCATCCTACACAACTACAGATCTTAGAAATGATTTAAAATCTGAAGAGGATTATGATAAAGATACATCAGAGGCAGTGTCTGAAAAAGAACAGTGGTCCGGTCAGTTTGATGAAAAGGAAGAAGATGCTAAGGAGAAATTTAAAAATTTAAGTGAAGAAACTGTAATTTTAAGAACACTGAATGGCTTGTCTAAAGAAACACTTCAGAATTCAGATGATGCAAAAAATGGCAGCTCCAAGCTACATGAAGAAACTGATCCAGAAAAATCTATTCCTGAGCAAAGAAGTAATACTGAAGATGTTGAAAAGCCTCAGCTGGATCAACCAAGTAGTGAACAAGCTGTGAAAGATGCAAAAGAGACAGAGGTGAATCAAAGTACCAACTTCATCAAAATGGAAAGTCAAAATCAAATGAAAGGTTCAGTGGAAGCTGAAAAGCATACACCTGTAGAAGCTGCTGAGAAAACTGATTCTTTGAAAAGTGAACCAGAAGCTAATTCCAGTTTGGAAACTGAAAAGCAACAACCCGTTTCAACAGAAGAGAAAGCCTATGATGACCTTACTGATCCAAATAATTTCTCCTATAAAGGAGATGAACAGCAGCAGGCTTGGTCAATGAGTGACGATAAGTCACAAGTCCCGCAGCAAAACATGCAATATAATTATGAACAAGGCGATGATTCAACCACTTATGAAGGACAGGCTCAAAATGATGCTAAACAAGGGCAAGATGGTGCGTACGAGCCCTATACTGTTGGTCCAGAACATGAACAGCAAGGCTATGAAAGTTACAAAAAAGAATCAGATCAACCACCTGATGTACAAGGAGATTACAATGAGACAGGGTATGAAGCCTATCAAGAATCACAGCAGGCAGCAGATTCAGTGAGTACTTACCCAGAGTATACAGACGATCCAAACCAATACCAACAGAGTTATGAACCATACACAGGTGATCAACAATACTCTGAACAACAAGATCAGAGCAATTATCAATATTCTCAAGATCCTGATAAGACTCAGTATGAGTATGAGGGACAAGAATACAATTATCAACAAAATACAGATAACTACAACTATCAGCAAGACCCGAATTACCAACAAGATTCAACGTACCAACAGGATCAAACATACCAGCCTGACCAAAATTACTCACAAGAACAGAACTATCAACAGGACCAGAACTACCCTCAAGAACCAGAGTACCAGCAAGATTCTCAGTACCAAGAAGCTGGGTATGAAGGATCACAACAGTACGAAGGCTACCAACCTGGTGCAGAAGACATTTCAGAGGACACCACTACACCATCAGCTGAGTCAAATTATCAAGGGCAGCAGTACCAGGGAGGAGCAGCTGAACAACAACAGAGTAAGTGATCTTTTATCCTTTTCAGTCGTTAGAACATAAACCAAACAATAATTTTATGATTATTTTCTTTCTAGCACTTGAACAATATCGAGCTCTACTTGGAGCAGATCCAAGCAGTGAGCCTGCCTACAGTGATTCCAGTGAAATTGAAAATCAGATGGCTGCAGTTGTAGGGCAGGGTGTTAATAATGCACCACCAAGGTACAACTAAGTTCATGTTCAATGGTCCTGGACTGGACAAGTGCTAAAAATTAAAATTATTTTGTAACCATTAATTTTTGTTTAATTGGCAGTGTTTTGGAACCATCTCAATCAACACCACCAGCTTCTTCTTCTCCAGCAGGGTCTGCGGCCGCTAAAGGGAAGGCTGGGGCTAAAAAAAAACCTCAACTTACTCGAAAGCAAAGTAGTGTAACAGCTGAGAATGTGGAAGGCAAGCAACAACAGGTCCCGAGCCTTACACCAATGCCTGAGACACATCCAGATTCTTCAGCCTCCCAGTTAGCAAGTGACAGTGATTTTGATGTTAGCTCATCACACTAGTTACCACAGAAAGCAGTTCAATACTGCTTTACGCAGTATACTGCTTATTTGCAAAGTTCCTTTCATTAAGTAGTGGCATTAATTACTAGTCACATTCATACCTACACAATAGAAAAATGATTTGCCATTGCAACAACTTTTTCAATTTAAAATTTGAATGAAATTTTAGAAGAATTTACTGATGATGAGAATAACTAGTATCTCACAGCAAAGTAGAATACCTGTAGCCTCTTCACATTTTTAAACTGCACTAACATATTTTACAAATGTTTCTGAAATAATTTTCTCATTGTGTTATAGCTAATTTTAAAACTTTGTCTAGTTTAACACACAACATAATCCAAGTGCACAGTACAGATAAAATATGTATTACTTTTAAAACTTGTTATTTGTACAGTTTATTCTCTGAAGCATGTAATACAGTTTATCAATCGTAAGAAAAATAAATATGAACCATCACAACCCTTTCACAATGTTTTATGCTCCCATACTAAAATCATATCACATTGTAAATTTTAAAGTCATAAGATTTACTCTCCTGCCATGAACATATGAACATTGCGGTCTGAAGAAATCATTCGCGATGCACGTTCACTTCCTACAATGGCAGACAACTGTGGAGAATCAAATTTATTGTACAGGACAGTAACTGTCATGTTACTTTCACTCCCTCCAAATGGACTTTGATTGGCTTCCTGTTCAAAACAATAAAATTGAAAAAGTTTACAAATTTGAAGACACATTTATCATGATTATGATTTTGTTATCAATGACTTCAGGACTTACCTGCATTTGATTACACATTTCACTATAAAAGTGAGGCATACTTGGAGGCTGATAAAATATGATGTGACGAATACCTTTAATAAGAGGGCGCCTAAAAAAATGAAACCTCTCACTATACAGCAAAAACTGTACTTGGCTGTGGTAAAACATGTCTCTAGCTCTTGCAACTTTTCCTTCCTGAAAAATGGACCACAAAACATCATACAAAACTTCAGAAAAACATTTAATTCAGTATAAAAGACAAAATTGAAGACAGTTACCTTGGAGTATTCACAAATTTGTACAAAACTGAGATCCTGTTTGCGTAGATAATTTCTAATTCGTACATAATCAAAGTATGATGGTACATAGATCATTGTGTGACCCATCAGTGGGTCTGTGTGATCTGGAATGACTTTCCGAACCAGATAGTCAAATCTAACATCCAGACTCTGGGTAACTGATATTGCTTCAAGTCTTTGGAAAACCTGAAAGTTTTTAAAAAAGGTAATTTAAATCTAGAAATACTGAGCAACATTTGAAAAGATAAGAAATCAAGTATGAAATAAACCTGAGGTAATTGAACAACAACTTGGCATATTGTGCCAGTATTTATGGGATTCACAACACGAACTGATCCAGCATAGTTACTGCAACGTTTGTTCAGAAGAGAACTAAACTCAATAAGAGCCACTGAGCTCAACACGATAGTTTGTCTGTAATACTTTGACCATCCATTTGCCGCCCAGAGCCTCACACGTGAAAAATCTGTACCATGAGATTCTTTGGGCTGTAGATGCAAGTGGTCCAACACATGAAGGAGGTGATCCCAATTCTGAACGAAAAATTATAAAATTGAGTACAAAAACATACTGAATCTGACTTATTTTAACACCAATGAAACAGCTTACCTGCATTAGGAAAACATTGGCTTGATCTAATATGAGAACTTCAATGGATGCCAAAAAATCATAATCCCTTTCTTCCTCACCCTCAGCACCCACAATCATTCTCAAACCAAGAGGTGATGATATTATTATGTCTGCTGAGTAGAAATCTGCATATAACTAGTCATTGAGAAAGAAAATATAGCTATATAAACAAATTTTAACTAATATTGGGATACATTTTGTTAGTTTCAGAGATTCAATGTTAAATGACACTCTTATATCCCTACCTTTAAACAGCTTTTGGTTAGAGTCAATCCTATTCGAAATGTATCATCTGTATTTCCGGAGAACATAGTTTGATAGTCCTCTGGTTTTGGATTCTTTTTAGACATAATTAGTTCTTCTCCAGTAAATTCTTCTTCAAAGCGTTTTTTGTTCATGACTCCACCCTTATCTTCATTACGAACAAGTAGTTTTATAAGCATGTCCACAACCCTTTGCAAAAAAGAAAATAGAAAGTCATAGAGTATAAAAAAAATGGTGAAGAGAAAGAGCCATTTCACTAGGTTTTGCTTACCTACGAGCCTGTTCACGGAATGGGACCACAATGAGAACTTTAGGTCTCACGAGGCCTTGGTCTCGGAATTCATCAGGAACATCAGCAGTATTTTTCTTGTTTAATCGTGAATTATGATGCAAGACTGTGTTTCTTGTTTTAATAATGTGATTGGCAACATGCAAGCAATATGCAAATCTAACCTCTTCCCCATTTTGTAAAGTGCGCTCAGGGTAGTATAAGTCTTGATAGTTGTTCATTATAGTGAATAGCTCCAGCTGGAGCGGGGTAAGAATTTCCTTACTTTCCCCACCCAGAACACCTTCATTGGCCTTACAAATTGTGTCATGCAGTTGGACTTTTACATGAAGCTGGTTTAAGTCAAGTCCAGGCAATTTTACAGGAACTTTCCCTGCCTGAGCAAATTTCTTGGGTTCTTCAAGAGAAAGTTTTGGAATGGTATCAGAATTTGATGAACACCCTGGTATTTGCGGCAATGTTACAACAAGGCGACCAAGAGTTTTCCACTGAGTATTTTCAACCTTCACTGGAGGTTTTTGTTGGCTTAATATGTCTGCAGCTTCATCAGAAAGTTCACGGCAGATATGAGCAACAAATGGATCATCAGCAAACTTAGTAGGATCTTCCTGCAGACAGACAGCTCATTAAACAAAGGTAATGGAGAAAATTATTTAAATAAGAGATAGTTACAAACCTGATTTTGATTGTCCTGCAATTCTATGCCCTCCTCATCTTCTGACTCAACTTCAGGACTGGGAGAGCTTTCGTCAGAGTCACCATCTTCGTTGTCAAGTTCTTGTTGATCACTTTCTCCATCTTCATCGCTAAGCAGACTTCCTTCAAGTTTCATGTCTGTGTCAACAGACTCGCCATCCTCATCAGAGTCATCTTCAATAACACTCTCAGGACCGTTTTGCAATCTTTTTGAGAATTTGGAGTCTGAATCAACGAGGTTATGTTCCCCTGTGTCACTTTGCTCTTCTGATACATCTGAGTCGAGTTCATCGTCCTCAACATCATCCTCATCCTCACTTTCAACAGCAAGATTATTTTTTGTACTTTTGTGAGAGAATGTCGAAAGTAGCTGCTTGTAAGCGTCGACCTCTTCTTCACTGTCGTCCTCGGGGAGCTCATCCTCTACCTTCCGCCGCTTTACAACTCTTTTATCGGTTGTGTCAAGAAGATGACGTTTGAACTGATCTCTGTGTTTAATGTCCCTGCCATTACTGGACGGTTTCTGCTTCTTACCAGTGGGTTTAGACTTCTTTTGGTGTTTTCCACCTTTCTGTTTGAAGTTTCGTTTACCTTTCCCACGTGCCATGTTAGTGTCGTCTGTAGTCTGTACTTCCAAAAAGTAAACAGAGTGGAGTATTCGCAGCTATCTTACGGGAATTTACAGAAGGCTGTACGCTTTTCGCAGCAGATAGTTGTTTTGTTTTTTTGCAGGGACTGCAACAATTGCAGACAACTGTAACTGGTGAAGAGAAACGGCAAAGATATGGCCTAATCTACGAACATAAATTCCTGTTTTACCAGGTCGTTATCTTTACCATTATCAGTAGGTATGCGAGCGAATCTTATCAGTAAAATGCTCCCAGGGTTCCACATTTGCTGTCAAGACTTAACCTATCCTCACTTCAACTTGTAACTTTCGTGACGTCGCATCTTCGTGTGGGAACAGAAATTTGTAGTTTTAGAATATTCCTTTGGGTATGTTTTTTATTTTTAATACTGATATTGATATATTTTGTTTAGGAACCATATGAAGTTAAAAATATTGATGTTAGATCAGTAAAATATGTTGTATGTTACAAGTCTTAATTACTTTTGTGCTTTTTAATAAGGGTAATTTCCCCATCGTTTTCTGTTTGATTTTCTAAATTAAAAAAAATTAAATTGTGTAATTATTTTACAGGTTGAGATGTTGAACTTCAAGAAAGGATGAGTTGGTTAAGAAATGGCTCGTTTCGTGCGAGCCTCAATAAACGAATTTCAAACTCCCCACCTAAGGATGCAGACCCCACTGCATGCTATGAGAGTTTCAGGAAACATTGGCAACAAGCCAATGAAATTATACAACGTACACAGGTAGGTTAACTTCTGACAGGCATGGTCAATGTTGTTTTCCCATCACACTAGATCTGCAATAGAATGTTTTGATTGTTCAGGCTTCATCAACACCCCTGACCCAGGATGATGTTCTTGGTGTTGTCAATCATTTGGACCATATGGTAACTCTTCTTTTGATGGAGTTAAGGACAGTGGGAAGTTTGCCGAATGGTTCTCAAGATAATAGTCCATCATCTGGTCCAGAGCTCAATGTCTCATGTCCTTCCCTTGAATTTTTACTTAGTGAAAACCTTTTGGAAAAGCTATATACCTGGAGTGAAATTACGGGCAGGTAATTTATGATGTAATCACATTAGTTTGTTTTAAAATAAAATTACATTGTGTTGGGAGTAAGGAAGTTCTCACATCAATTTATTTCTCAACAGATACAGCAATGCTGTTAGACTGCAACAACTGAAACTATATGAACAGCTTGTAAGTCATTCTCGCCTCCACTTACTCTCCCATGAGCCATTCCTCCGGCCCCTGCTCATGCTCCTTTCATCAAGTGCTAGAGAGGTGTTTCCTTTTGAAGTTGAAAAGAAATTAGTTGTGTTACTTTACCAATTGTGCATTGCTCTGATGCAAAATGTTCAACTTTTGGATCTCTTCTTTTCATTGGAAGAAGGCAAAACCAAGTAAGTGGTTGTTAAAACTGCAATAACAGCTATGCTAAGCATATAAAATGAGACTTAAATTTATTTTTTACAGCTTCGTTTTATTTCAACTTCTTATTCCATTTGTCCATCGTGAGGAGGGGATTGGTCAGCAGGCAAGAGATGCCTTGCTTCTGTGCATGTCACTGTCAAAGAAAAATAAAAATGTTGCTCAATACATAACACAACATTCAAATGTTTGTCCGGTAAGTGCCTTAAAAAATGTTTGTGTAAAAGTGACATTTATAATCATGCTCAAGCAAAAAATTAGCAACAATTTCTTTTTTGTTTGTGATGAAACAGGTGCTGGCTACAGGCCTCAGTGGCCTTTACTCCCTATTGCCAAGAAAGCTAGTTGTGGATGGGGATGACTGGCATCAGCTCACACCTGATGATGTCACAGATTTGCCTGAATTAGCATCTTTTATGAACTCTTTAGAATTCTGCAATGCTGTTGTTCAGGTTGCTCATCCACTCATCAAGACACAGATGCTGGAATTCCTTTATCAAGGATTTCTGGTTCCAGTAATGGGGCCTGCCTTGCTTCAGGTAACTATTTTATACCTTTCCTCACATGCACAGTTTAATTTTGCAACAAACGTCATGTTTATAAGGTTCTTGTCTATATTTGTATATAGTCTGTAAGAAATAGCAGTGAAATAGAGGAAGTGAATGACATAGCATGTTGGTGGCGGCAACTCTTCAGCCAGGTGCCAGCGGTGTCGGAAGTTTTGTCCGCTTTACCCTTGACAAAAGATTGCAACTTTACTGCAATTGCAATTTATTTGAATCCACCCATACTCACTTCTGTAAATTTTTATTAAAAATAGCTAGTTTTAAAACAAGATATCCTCATTCACGTTTGATGGGTTGAGTACAAGGTGTTTTTTTTATGTTAATTTTCTTACTTGAACCACAGCAATGAACTCTGAAACAACTTTTTGTTCTTCATCTTCTTTGCTGTACTTTGCATCTCTCTTTACACAGAATGAATTCTTCTTTGTACTTGTCAGCTTTTATATAGGCAATGTTTGCATTTCTGCTTGTCTGATCCAAGTTTTTGTGTAAGACTCTGTGTTGTGGTTAGCAAAGCAATGTGAGCTTAATTACCTAATGAAAAGGTTTATAAGGTGTCAAATAAATATCTTATTCTGTTGTGATAATTTTATTTGTTTATTAAATGTTTACTAGTTTCATTAACTTCTCCTGCAATGGAAATCTAATCTTAATTTATAATTAATTATGTATGAACAAAAATAATATCTGTGGTGTTGGAATGTCTGCTGTGTCTAGGTGTTCTCTCTGGTGTGGATATGCTTCAACTGTTCTAAGATGTGCTTTTGTTTCTTTGTTGGATGGTGCTTTACCTGCAGGAATCTGTTGGATTGTGCGACGAACAAATAGACACAGCCCTTGATGCGGTCAGTACCAATGATCCTTTGTGCCTGCATCCCTTGGCTAAACTTAATCTCTCCTCTAGAATGGCTGATGGAATGTCCTAACAAGTCTATTTTGATTTGCCTTTTTAATGTACTTTTGGTAGGTTACTGTTAATGGCTGTGATTGCATGATGGGTTTGAATGAGCAGATGTTGTTTATTTTTCATTTTAGTTATCTTGTTTTATGATTACTACCGGTCAAAGTTTATGATATTGGATCTCGTTACTAAGTGATGTAGGCCTAGATAATACGTTTGGCAAATGTGGAATTTTTGGCCTTCTGTTGTATATTTTAGGTTGTGTTGGAATGTTTTTTATTAATGTATGTTCAGAGATTGTAATATTTTAACTCTCTTATTACATGCTGCAGTCTGGTCTCATGGATGCATGGGTACGCAACACACTGTGTCTGTCTGTAGTTATATTTTAAAATTTTATCTAGTATTCCATGTAATTTATTTGTGGCATATTGTACCAAAAAAAAGTCTAAATGTTTCCTGAAGTAATTTTTAAGGTTTGATGAGTGCATGGGAATAGCCTGTTACACTCCCACTGTTTTATTTTCCAAATGCATGCATGCTTAAAAATTTGGTGTGCTCCAGTGAGAAAGAGCTCTCAAATAGCTTTTGCCTGCAATATTTGTCGCTCATTAACATGTTTGAAGAAGTAGATCGTGATGCTGGGAGTGGTAACTTAACTGATCAGTTTTTTTTTCATCTTTAATAATTTATGCTTTGTTTAATTTTTCCAGAGTACAATAGAGGATCTTACTGCAGCCACAGCTTACCTAGAGCTTTTTATACGAAGTGTATCCGACCCAGGTCTTCTGTGCTCTTTTGTTCGATTTCTCTTAGAAGACAAATTTGATGGTGAAAGAATTCTAGACCACCTGGTCCAGCGTATAAATTCAAAAACTAGGGTAAGACTGCAATTACCAACTGCAACTTACTTTTCCTCACACTTACCTTAGGTACTGAACTTTAAAATTATCTTACCATCTCTTTTGTTTTGTCTTCTTCTCTACAGCTAGGTGTTGTAACTCTTTCACTTCTGGACTCACTAGTCAGTTTGTACTGTGAGGACGTCATGCTGGAACTTGTTTTCCGTCATCTTGTTCCGTGCTCCCATGTAATGGTTTCCCAAAGACGCAGAGTAAGAGACCGAGATCCTTACTGTCGTAATGCTGAACGTTTCCTGTCCTTAGCTCCCTTGTGTTGTAATGATATTCCCACTGCTCCTCCCTCACTGCCACCAAATGTGTCACCTAGCCCAAATTTTGGAAATCGGTGAGCACAGAGTAACATAAATTTAAATATTTTTTTACCGTGCTAGTTTGTCCATTAAAACCAAGAATATTTTCAGGCCCAGGGCATCATCCTCATGTGATACCTTATCATCGCTCCCTACAACAACAAGTTTATATGGTTTAAGGCACAGTGAAAGCCTCTATGCCAATTATCATGCCTACCTTTGTGATGCAAGAGCCAAAATCCAGGCTTGTGCCAGTGCCTGCTCCAAGTGGGTATATCCTTATGATGGCGAAAGTCCACCTTATGAAGCATTCTGTGTGCCACGCCCAGAGAAAAGAGTAGAATCTCCTCTGAGCAGGAGTGAAGACAAGCAAGCATCTTCATCTTCTAATGGTGATTCAGATGTCTTATCTAGTTTAGAAACAGTTAACATAGGGGAATTTGTATCTACTCAAGGTCGCCCAGAAAAACAGAGTAATGCTGAATCTAGTGAAAATTCTGATGCAAATGCAGTATCCAGTTCTCTCACTACAAATAAAGAAGAAAAATCACAGTCCACTGCTAATGACTCAAGTTTACCATCAATCGGGGAAAGCAGTGGATATGAGAGCTTTGCTCTTAAATTTTCATCAGATTCATCCCCTGAGAATGAACCTTTAGACGACACAGCTGCAACACTGGAAGATGGATTACCAACATCTATCACTGAGGCTGAAGTTTCTAAAACTACCTCTTTATTAGATTCTAAAGTTGATGGCAAATGTGTTCAAGAGGGATCGTACATGGATGTGTTCAAAACAACTCCCAATATTGGTAATTTCATTAAAATGGATTTCACCTGGCTTTCCTGTGGGTTTATTTCCTTACCTCTCTTTTAATCTAATCTTCTTGTTTATAATTTCAGGTCCTTTCCTGGATGCTATACTACGTAAACTGGAAGGCATGCTCGACAATGGCTTAGTAGTCAACTTGCAGTTGACAGGACTAATTTCTCGTCTTGCAGTGCATCCTCATCCTCTGTTACGTTCTTTTCTGCTTGACCATCTCCTTGTTACTCAGCCCAGTATTCGATCACTCTTCCAGGTACGTTCTGTTTGGGTTGCAAGCTGTTACTTTTAATTAGCATTTTGTCTTACATACATTTTTTGTCCCAGGTCCTTGGTACTTTAAAGCACCGCATTGATCGAGTTTTGTCAGGCCTATCAAACATTCAAGAACTCGTTATTGAAGCTCAAGAGTTTCTTGTCAACAGGGAAGACAGACTTACAAATGCTCGGAGGCTTGCTCTTGAAGCCTCTGCCCCAGGAGCTGACAGCGAATTTACCTCCTTACCACCAAACACCCATCATAGAAATTCCCTTACAAATGATCCTTTTGCAAGAGGTAATAGGATTATTTATGTGGTTGTTCAAATTCAAGTTAAAATGTGACCATTGTTTTTTTCCTTGTATTTAAAGTAGGTTTATCATAATTTGCCATTTATTTTCTAGGGGACGGTAGAAGACGTAGTTTGACATCTACAGTGACATCATTGTTTAGAAGGGCTGCCCAAGTTGCTCAACCAATTCGAGAGCAGTTAGAGAGTGCCGGAGAAACTGGCTCCTACAGGTATGATTTTTGGTATAGTTTTTTTTAAACACTACTCTTTTTATTATTTTTATTTGTTATGCTTAATTGATGGGATTCTTTTTCTAGATACTATCATCGATCTATTACTGCACCAAAGTACGATGACAGTAAACGCGAGGATTACATTCGTAATGTAGTTCTTTGTGCTGTCATACTAGATGAATGGCTAAAAGAACTTGCTGCTATAGCTCAAGAGCACTCAGTTTATTCAGCAATCACAGAATATACCTCAAATAATGCTAGATCATGAACCATGTCTGCCTGATTAGTGAGTGAGTTGTCTCTTGTGAGTCATAGTATTTTAGGGCCCTAGCAATTGTTTCTATCAAAATTATTTTTTTGCTCAGTTGTTATGCTATTATTAGCCAGTGATTACTGTTACTTCATGCAGGATAATTTTAAAATTGTGTTCAAATAACAAAGACTTTATTAACACCTTGAAAACTTCTTGAAAACCTTTTTTTTAATAACATTAATACCATATTCACCTGAGTGTAAGACCCCTCCCACTTTTAAGGCCTCCATTCAGAAAAAAAAATTAACGGGAGGTGCCGACACGTGCAGAAAGTGTATTTAACGTGTTTCCGGGCTTCTGAAGTGTTCGGGACCCCCGCTACTTCCGCGACGAATTTTCGGGGGAAAAGGGGGGTCTTAGACTCAGTTGAATATGGTATTTTGTTCCTAAATGCTGGTGTATTCTATCAATATCTATCTATTGACATGTGTGATGAAAATGCCTGTCTTTTGCACAAGTAATTTAAAGTAACTTTCCTTGAAAGAAAGATTTATTTTTATTAATCATAATCAAAAGAATGCTTATGTTGTGAGAAAGTAGAGTTAGTCTTCCTCCTGGAAGTAAGGAAACCTTGTACCTGCATCTCCTCTGTAAGAACCGTCCTTTTGGCTTGGTTGTCAGGGAAGAATCTTTACCCTTCAGTTTTATTTTACTTTGTCTAACAGTGCAACATGAATTTTGCTTATTTAAATTGCTACAATACAGTTAATTCTGAATCAATTATGTTAACTAGCAACCACAGCAATTACTTTTCTGCCTCATTTTTTCATACATTTAGCTAATGACTCATTTTGTCTAGCTTTTCTGCTGTTAGATGTTGCACTGAACTTTCTTTTAAGTTTTAACGACATGGTAACTTTCCACTTTTAATGCTATGTAGTTGATTCTGAATGTTTTGGAATGGATGTTATGTTGAATAAGTGATGTTGTTTTACCTTGGGGTTTTACTGTGTATTTCACCCGACGTCTAATATCTTGTTCACATGTATTGATGTCCTTGATTTTCTCCGTCTTTTGATTAATTGACATTTAACTTCAACTTTCTCTTTGGATAAAAGACTCAGCAAAGATAACTAAAGATAACTAATATTGGCTTGAAAATTTCAATCAGGGAATCTTTTTATCTTTTTAAAAAATCTACCTACTGGTATTTGTTTTGTTTGCGGGTTTTTACGTTATGTGTTTGATACTTTCTTATTGTGATCTTATCTAGAGTAGTCAACCAGTTACCTGTATGATGTTCCCATAGATTTGTATAATGTACTAAAATATTTTATCAATGTTTTTCCGTAGGAAGTTTTGAATTAATTTGAAATGTCAATATAACAAAGAAGAATTGATCCGTCTGCACTACCCTACATTATTTATGTTGTGAGAAAGGGAGAAAAGTCATGCATGAGGTAAATTTGGGGACCTGCTTTTTCAGTCTTTTCATTTTTAATACTACAGTACATACTTTATTTTATTTATTACACTATAATTTGTTGCTATTCTGTAATCGGTTGTGTTTGGTTGTTAAGGGGAAAGTAGCGCAAAAATGTTCATCCTTTCCTTGTTTGTAGGTAAGTGGAAACATTGAAAGACAGACAAGTACGTATGTGCATAACAAGTCTAATTTCTGTTGTGGGCTGGCCTACTTATACTGAATTTGTCACAAAATTATAATCACGAGCTAATGTGGAAACACTGTTGGTGCTGAGTCAATTATCTTCTAGTTTTATATGGCTGTACAGTACTTCAGTGTTCTGTTAATGACCAAAATATTACTGTATGAAGGGGGAGAGAAATATGTGCCATTCCTTGATATCTTGCACATTATTTGTGTTTTGTGCAATTGCAAGGTTTTTAATGTTGTAATTATGTTTACTGGATTGTTGTGAAATCTGTACTTTGTAACTCTTCCTCTGACTATGATTAGATCCCAAGTCTATACCAACTTTTCTGTTACTTACACTTTTTTCTTTTCTTTCCTTTTTTTAAAAATTTGTTTTTGTGAATTTTGTCACAGTGGTCTTTTACACTTGAAGAGATGACTAAGGAGCTTTACCAATTTGACAATGTTAAAATGTATTTTTTATGCTAATTGTTTGTATCTAAATCTGCACAAATTTGTATATATTGTAAACTATGTATATGTCTGGGTTTTTATGTCCAGGGGTGTTTTGTTAGTGAGTCAATCCTCATTTCTGTGGCATGACTTAATTGTTGAAATTGTTTTATAAATTGTACATTAAAATCTTCTCTATTCTGAAATAAGTTAAACTTTGTTACTATTGCCTCCCTGTAAATTGATAGTTTTTTCAGTGAGGGTTTTACAAAGAACTATGCTTGTGGTATTTTTTTCCACTGTAATATGTTTGATAAATTATATCTATTCATTTTATGTGCATGTTGCTAAAGTTAAATACAATGCAGGAGCAAGCATTTTATCTTTAAAATTTCATACTCAAGATTTGTAGGCATAAGGTTTGAGTGGGTGAACAATTCATTATAGCGCCTGCTGAGGCTAAGAGGCACATGAGGCCAAGTGAACTACATTTTCCGGGTATTGTACCGCGTAGCTACGTGTAGTATCCATCGAAAAGCGTTTAAACTTGGTCATGCGTGCATGTCGCTGCAGGAAAGTAGATTTCTACTCTCTGAAGTTGGATCAGATCAGTAGTGCGGGCACACTTTCGCCCTCCCATCAGCTCCCCGCCGCCCCGCCCCAACCGTTCCGCTCCTAGGCCGGGCGTGCCAGCCGGTCCTGCTTTACCCGACGGCAAAGCTCGCGTGCTCTGCCAGAGCTGAGCTCCAACTCTAACGACTCCCGAGGGAACACTTGTGGTCGTCCCCGTGTCCCCGGCCGGAGCCCGGCCGGCTCAGCCCAGTCCTTCCCTCCCCACCCGCGGGGGAGGGATGAGGGAGGAGTACGCGGAGCGCACCGCACCGAAAGTGCGGCCAAGTGGAGCACAAACTGCTGGTAACTTACTTGGAAATTGCCTTTTCGATGTCGAAAAGACACCACATATACAAGGAAACAGAAAATCAAACAGTCGATTGAGAATTCAGGTGAAATAATATTTTAATAATAATTTTAACATATATCCATAAATTCATATATATAAATTTCTATACTTAAACGATTTAAAGAAAAAAAACAACTTTAGGCCCTATGTTAAAGCATATAGTTTGAAACTCACTAAAATTGTGAGATGCAGTACTGACAATTTGTGTATGGTCGGAACAGGCGCCAAAGTGACTTGATGACTTAAAGCAAACAGTGTGCGATTCGGATTGATACGTCTGAGATAACAAGTCACCAAAAGTTCTCAGAAAAGGCACGCATAGCTTAAGCCTAGAACTAAATTAACATTTAATTTCACAGCATTGATCTTTAACAAATTCTTATCACCCTAAACTTTGTACACATGGATCTTGTGCTGCCCATTGGTTTTTAAGCTCTATATTTAATGTTTAATAATGCCATCACAGTACATACACTGAGTGATTAATACATAAACGTTTTAAGTACGTGTAAAGGAGCACCGGGATCACCAACTCGCCTAAACAAATATTTCTCAGAAGAAAAGGACAAGTGTTCACTGAATTAATACAAACTTAAGATAAATGGGAAAATTGCACAGAACGAGCTTTGGGCCACGCCGGGACGGGAATGAAAGGTCTCGTCATGTGACGTTGGCCTGTCTGGAGAACACACCCAGTCAAACGGATTTTGTCAAAATGACATAATTTTGATATCATTGTCAAGAAATTTTGTCATTTTCGTTTTACATTTTGATGTCAATTAGAGATCATTTGATGTGACTTTATCTCAAAATGACATCAAAACGTAAAACGAAAATGACAAAATCTTGACACTTACATCAAAATGATGTCATTTTGACAAAATCCGTTTGACTAGGACTTCCGGTTGGGAAGGTGTTCGTCCGCTGCACTTTTTGGCTTGATGTTCTTTTTATTTAAACAACATAGTAACAGATAGTTTGAGCAAAGCAATATGATGTTCAAAGCATGTTGATTATTGATCACCTTTCTTTCATAAGTATGGTACAGTATATGTATTTGAATTCTCCACTTGTCTTGTCGGTTAACAAAAATCATTGTTAAAATCAACCAATTTAAAAGAATAACGAGGTAGGAGTACAGGGCAAAGGTATAATGCACATAAAACTAGAGTAACGTTAAAAACAACATTGCAGCCCAAGTAACACTATTTAAAAAATCTCATTTTTATATTGAACACTCAAACATTGGACGGAAATACACCTGAGGTGACCACAACAGCATTCACTAAAAAGTTCGGGTCATTTTCGTAGCGATGGGCACCGTGGAACAAAGGGGAAGTGAGTGAGTGAGGGCATTGAGTGTCACCGGGCCAGGCACCCCCCCGGTTTCAAAAGGTCCGCGACGTCACGCGAGTGTCCGTCATCCTCTGGCACGCGCCTTCCACGCACTTGGGCCCCGAGGAGCCTGAGGCCTGAGTTCCGGGTCCAGGAGAGATCACCAGACCTCCGGTGCGTCCCCGAGGCACAGCTCCACTGTGGGTCACATGATGGAGCCGCTGCCGCCCCCGGACGAAACGTTGGCCGCCGCCCCCGAGGCGGACCCGGTGCTGCCAGAGCTGTTGTTGGAGGCAGACGTCGACAAGGGGCCGCTTGCCGAAGAGCCGCCCCCACTGCTACTGCTGCTCCCGCTGCCGCCGCCCCCGCCGCCACCCCCGCTGGAGGTGTGCTGGCTCGCGCTCCCCGCGCTGGCCAGCATGTGGTGGTGCACCAGGTGGCCCCCGGAGTGACCGCCGTGTCCGCCCCCGAGAGGCCCGCCCCCGAGAGATCCGCCCCCGAGAGGCCCGCCTCCGAGCGAGCCTCCCGGGCCGGAGTGCGACAGAGGCAGCGACAGGGGGCTGGTGGAGCCGGGGTTGGACCCGCTGTGGTGGCCGTGGTGCATCTGGTGGTGGAGCTGGTGGTGGAGGGCGTGGTGGTGCACGTGCGCGAGGGAGTGACCGTGGCCGCCGAGGTGCGGAGGGTGGCCCTGGTGGCCCTGGTGGCCCTGGGGCTGCAGGTCCTCCGGCTTCACTTTATGGTCGAGCTCCTCGCGCTTCTTGGTCTGCTTCCTCTCCTTGGCGCGCCGGTTCTGGAACCAGATTTTGACCTGCACGGACAGACGAAAGAAAACCGTTAGGAAGGCCGGACGGACCCACACATATGCCAGTAACCATTAACATTTCAAGCCTGACATCCCCTCCCCCCGCGAGTATCAGACTGTAGCTCGCTTTGAAACAGGATTACATCCTGCCCCTCTCTCCTTCCCTTGCGCCCCATGCCCCCACTCCGCGGCTCGAGTGGAGGGGGGCCTCGTGGGCGTGCCGCGCGCGCGCTCCGCTGCTCCGCCCTTGCTCCCCCACCACCGCGAGCGCGGCTCATGTCAGCGCAGCATGGCGGCCCATGGCACTCCGCCCCACCCTCCCCGCCCCGCCCCGCCCCGCCCCGTCTTATCTCACGCGAGGCACGGCGGAGGGGGCCGTACCATGGGCACGACGCTGCTCCGCGTCATGGGGCCGAGTCTAAAGGGTCGATAGAGTACTCGTCCCGTCGTATATAGACGAAGAGAATAAGCGCAGACGGAAAATTCAGAAGGAATCATTTTATATCTTGGTGTGTGACAATATTCACCTAGTCACACACAAGAAATCAACGCGACCCTGAAAAGGACCCTTTTATCACGATGTCTACGTAATTAAACTCAGATATTTCGTATTTTCTGCGATTTTCTGTAATTTTTCTCTTTCAAATCGGGTCGGCACTTTTCATGCGTTTGGTATTTTCATGGTAATTTAAGCGTTCTCACCTGTCGTTCCGACAGCCCGAGACTGGCGGCCAGCTCGGCCTTGCGGCGGATGGTGATGTAGCGGCTGTAGTGGAACTCCTTCTCCAGCTCCAGGCGCTGATGATCACTGTACACGACTCGGTACTTGTCCTTTGTCCGCGTCTTGCCTGCAAACACAGAAAAACAAAGACATGAGCACGAAATTCGCTTTACCCCGGTTTCGCAAAAACTATGACAGATTTTTCCTAGATTTCGAGCTAGATTCTCGGTACTACTAAGCCTGGTACAAGA
>NW_026267542.1:54148-61471 GCF_000697945.3 Frankliniella occidentalis | reverse complement strand
AACCCCCGCCGCCTTCACCACACGGCACCACCGGCACGGGTACGGGGCCGCGCCACTCGGCCGTAAATTATTTGGTCGCTGATAAGGATTATCTCGCGAGATATTGAACACAGCATCTGAGCGCGCGGTTTGAGTCGCTGCTGGGAGCGCAGGGTGCCGGTGCCACCGAGGCCGACGCCGACGGGAGCCTCGGAGGAGGAGAGGAGAGAGAGAGAGGCCGCCGGTGATCGCGCGTTCGGGTGTGAAAAAGTGACCCGCGGGCGCGGCACGACGCGACTGGGGAGAGGAGAGGGGTTGGGAGGGAAGGGGGTATCCTTTGGTGTGAACGCGGGCCGGCCTTTACGCCCCCTGCCCCGCCCCGCCCCGCCCCTCGGGGCCGCCTGCATTGTACACACAGCCGGGCGGGACAACAGCCCCACGCAAACACACATGGACCGCTATCTCCGATTCGAGTAGACACGGCCCGATACGTTTGATTCAAAGAACATGGGGCAGCACGGCACACCTGTGCAGCCCAGCGCTCGGCAGCGTTCCCTTCCCCCCTGTGCGTTCCATACTCGAGACACCTTAGGCTCTGGGACTTGGACATGTTTCTCGTCGCTCGCTTTAGGGCGCAATGCACTGATGCGTTGCTGCTGCACGGGCAGGGGTAGGCTGCAACCCCCAGAGCAGCACGCCCGCTCCGCGCCGCGGCCGGCAAACCTTACGCGCACACATGCGGCGGCAGTTCTGAATAAAGTTTGCGCAAGAATTCAGATTGCGTAAATAAACTGCCGCAGCGTGTGCACACAGTGCCCCTAGTCGGGGCGGGGCGGGGGCTGGAGGGGCGTATGTACACGTCTCGCCGCCAAGACACGCGCGCCTGCCGCGCGCGTCCCCCGACCCCGACCGCGAATGTCGACATTAGCGTGTCGCTCAAGGCATCGACACAACACCGTGTAATTCCATTGTCTTGACAGTGTAACTCCAGCTCGGCTCGGCCCCGGCAGGGCTGCCTGTAGGGCGGCCACATGAAAGAGAGGTGCTAATCCCGATAAGGCTCCATCCGTCTCGCGGCGCAGAGCCGAAGGACGGGCCGGGCCGAGCCGAGCCCACCGCATACACACTGCCATGCCAGGAGACTACGACGGCGAGGTGCTGTCTCCCGCACCCGCACCCCGCACCATCGGCACCACCTGACCACCACGCACAGGGACACGCAGGATGATCGTCCACCCCGAGGGTCAGCGCGGTGTCCCGCCCGGGGACGGCTACTTCATCGCCTTCCAGGAACATGTCCGGAGTCACCCCTGCACCGGCAGCAATGCGGTCGCCACGCTACGCCACGCCATGCCACGCCACGCCACGCCGGGGTAGGTAGGTAAGCCCGCAGAAAGTGAGAGCTACTGCACAGCAAAACCCGTTACACGCGTTTGTTCGTCGAAAACGTGAGCGCGCCCCCAACAAACAATGTGTAGAATACGGTGCTATTCCGGTGCGGTGGGGGGGAGGACAATAAACAATAAATACTTTAAGCTGCCGAATGTATGAGAAATCGCTGGCAGTTATTTCCACGAGCCACGAGCCCATTTTGCGGCGGGGGCGCACTTATCACCCACAGACACACGGTCCGCGCGTGCGATTTTTCTCTCGCGGCGTCGATCGCACGACCGCCTAGTGAACTTTTGATTTGTAAGCCGGGCTAAGAAGTGGGATCTCATTACCACAGCTCAGCTTGTTTAGTGACCCCTCCAAAAGTTTGTGACGCGGGCGTCCGCAAAAATTTGAATTACAAGCTTTAAACGCTGTTGGCAGGGGTCCTGGCAAAATCGGATAAGACTTTCGAAAAAACGGTGGCGACAATCTTATAAATTAAAGCGGAGCCAGTTTTAGGGGACTGCGTGCGCACCTTTCCTAGTGATAAAACAAGCGAAACACACAAAAAAATGACATCTCTGTCATCCTCCACTCCTTGCCCGCATTCGCATTTACAACTGACTCAATTTTTTTTTTGCCTTGCCCTTCCGTCCCTACCAGGTCCCTACCTCTAAAGCGGCCGCATTGACGAGATACCTGGCGAGGCGGGGCGGGGAGGCACGACAACAAACAACGTAACCTGTCAGCGAATACACCTATACGCAGGCCCCAACCCCCACCACCACCCCTCGCTTCCTTGCCTACTTTTTTACTCACTTTTCCTCTATTCTCTGCCGCTCCTCCGCGCGTTCCCCATCTCCGTATCTTTTTTTTCCCCCGTCCGCCTGTGTCGGCACGGCATAAAGGTGGGCCGGAGCCGGAGGCCCGCCGGAGGCTGGCGGCCGATTGGTCGGGCGTGAGCGTGTTTGCGTTGGCAAGATTTCCTTGTGTCTGTCGGCCGGGTCCCCGGAGACTACTCCTCCGGCACGTTTGGGCTCCATGTTATCGACTTGTTTTGAGGGCCAACACGTGCTTCTCGGCGGTAGCGGAATCACTTATCTCACAGAGCACTTCCGCAACCTCGCCGCGGGGCTCCGCCAGGCTCTGCTCACAGTCGGGGGTGGAAAACACTCGACCCCGGGCGGAACCTCTCCGAGAGGAATCAGCGAAATCAACGCGAGAAGCTTCTCTAACTTCCAATCGAACCTATACATGTGTCATGCATGAAGCAAGCGGTTTTCAAAACGGACGCGTGGCGTCCCGCAGAACAGCTGTGCAAACGGGTTGCATACCCACAAGGGGTCAAGCTAGTTAGTGAGTATGGGCGCACACACAGACGGCGCGACGGCGCCAGTCGTCGGCACCTCTACCTCGCCGCACTATTGTCACTTAGTTACGCCAGTCTACTGCAACGCTCGTGTAAATATACATCCGTAGTACTTTCGTAAAAAGTGAAGACACTTCAGCAAAATCAGCAAAAACAAATGAGTCACCTTTCAACAACTAAGGCGGCACTGTTACGAATTTGAATCTTGATCTTTTAGCGCGGTAAGCATGCAAAAGGGTGTGCGGTTGCGCGATGTTCTGTGATTACAGCATTTTCACTAACATGCACAAAATACCCCCGCGCCCTCAACCTTCGGCATCGGCGGCCCGCGCGACCAGGAACTATATAAAAGAGCTGCCTCGCAGCCGAATCCGAATCCGGGCGCGATAATTGCCTCGTGAGCGCTGGTGAGCGGCAGAGCAGAGGACAGTTATGCGGCCAACGGGCGCGACAATGGGCCCGGCCCGCCCCTCCGCTCAGCATCCCTCTGGACCAATATATATCGGTCGGAGGGTACGAGGGCGGGAGCGGCAAGGGCGGCGAGAAAGGGGGAGGGTGAGTGGAGGGTGAGGGGAGGGGCGGCTGCGGTTTATATCAAGGGACTAATTCTGAGCGGACCACGACGACGACGAGGCGGCGACAACACGTGGGACTGGAAGGTGAAGGGCAGGCGTGGCGCGGATGGGGCCTCCTGGCGAGCCTCCTGGCGAGCCTCCTGGCGGCAGCTCGAGATAAGGGAGGTGAAAAGCCAGGAAGCTTTATCGTGTGAGGCGATCGGGCCTCGTAAAGCATAGCAGAGCGGAGGGCATTACGTCTGCAGTGCGGTGTGCGGTGGCTCTTGAAGGAAATCAGCACCGAGCCGAGCGGCGGCGGTTAGCGCGGCGGGCAATCAAAAGCTGATCAGCGGACCCGTAATCGTGGCGTAATCGCCTCGCGAAGGCTCAAGGGGCCCGCGCATTATTCGCCGGGATTAGGCGTGATCGGGATCGGGAGCGCGCGGGATCAAGCCGATCAAGCTGATCGGGCGGCGGGGATCGCGAGGGGATCCGCGGCCGAGCAGGGTAAATAAGCTCGCGTAGGTTAGAGAACCCAGAGAACCATACTCGGCCAGCAGCGACACACCCCTCCTTGCGACCCTCGCCGATGATGGCTGCTCCGCCCCGGGGCTTCATGGCCGCACGCACCCCCGCCCTCCTCGGCGCGGCCGCCATCTTGTGGCCGGGGGCAGGTGCGCGGGGCGCGCTCATGCGTGGGCGGAGGGGAGGGCGAGGGCGGCGAGGGCGGCGGGCGCGGCGGGGCGTCCTCCCCTCCCCGTACCGCTGCTGCACATGGAGGATGCGGCGCTGTGGCGGTAGAAAGAGGGGGAGAGGGGGGGGGGGGCGCACCCCAATTAGGGATACGGCTCTATTTGTCGGCACGAGTCGGTAAACTACCGACTTTGTGATTGCACAGTGGGCCGGGCTACGGGCGGGGCGGGGTATAAGGAGGACGTTATTGTCTCGCCCAGGGTCACTGCATCGGGGCCGGGCCGGGGTGCGGCGGCCGTCAGCCTGCGCCAAGCCTCGGGGGCGACACTGCACTGACAGCGGACGCCGGGAGCTCAAAGGCGCCGACGAAGACGGGGGCGGGGGGAAGGAACCCTCGGAGCCGGGCCGGGCGGAGCTCTGCGCCGGGGAGTAACTGTTCCCCGGGACCGCTCCTAAACTATCCACGAACTGCAGTCCAAACGCTATGAGCTTACATAGCGGAGCGAGTACATACAATTTATGTTAGTAGTTATACATGCAGGAATATCAATGCTGATCATGTCCAAGGTGCCTAATGGATCCGAGCAGCTGGGCAACCACCCGCACTACTGCATGCGGTGCAGTGCCGGATGTCCCAGCTCTTACATGCCAGTATGGCAGGTTGCACACGCGCTGGCTCGCAGGCGCTGTCTGGAGCGCGCAGGATTTCGCGCATCCCCCGTTGTTCCACGGGGAGGCTCGCGGTTCCGCAGGGGAGCGCGAAATCCTGCGCGCTCCCGACAGCACCTGCGAGCCGGTGCTTATGCAACCCGCCTTACTGGCATGCAACAGCCGGGACACCCGGTATAAACTAGAAGAGGGCGGCCTATATGCAACGTTACAAAAAGTTAGAGGTTAGAGCTAGGATCGGATGAGCTATAGCCTACAGGTTATCTCTACCGTGTGTCAGGACTACTAAACAACAATATGTGGGTGTGCCTACTCGCGCCATGGCCCTTAGGCGAACGAGGCGAACCTGCACCACTGTTGTTGTGTCGTGGTCCTGACACACTGTGGTTGGCTACATACATTATTGCAAATCATTTTACCGGATGGAATAATACTATCTTGAACGTTCAGGATATATGGCTACTAATATTTTTCCGTAGCGGTGACCGGAATTGGTCAGGTTAGATCCCCCCAGCAATTAATGCTAACCCACCCCGTCGCCCCCACGCCAACGTACTCGTACTTCTACATGGGAGGAAGTCGCGGGCACCTGCATGCGTGTGAGAGAGGGGGGGGGGGGAGACCGCCCCGACAAAGTCCAAAGGAGCAAACATGGGCACACATCTACTGCTCCGCACCCGCGCGCCGAGCACCGCCGCCGCGCCCCGCCGCGGGCTGATGAGAAGGGTCAACACGCCGCCGCTGCCGCCGCTCACCGCGCAGCTGCGCAGGCGCGGGGCGGGGCGTGGCGTGGTGTGGCGGGGCGGGGCGCGGCGGGCACACCGCGGCGCGGGTACCGTACGCATAGCTGAATGACTCACTCAATGGCTCTGTCCCAGCTTCGCCTGTCGACAAAAGACTCAGTTAGCGAGCAGGAAAGGAGGCCAAAACAAGAACGCAATCAAACATCAAAGCGATCATGGCGGGGGGGCTCGATGCGACTCGAGGGGAGGGCGAGCGCCGTGAGCAGGCGCGCGAACAGTGAACGCTATTGGGCGTTACGGATTTAAATTGACCCCCGCTCACGCCCTATTTTGTTCCGGAACGACCCGGAGAGCGCCCGCCCGCCGCCGCCGCACCCGCTCTTGCTCTCTCTGCTCCGCTTCCCTCCCCTTCTGGAAGGGGCCGGTCGGTCGGGGAAGGGGAGGCCACTCGCCGCGAAGTAATAGCGCGAATGCAGCCCCGGGGACACATAAACGCGGTCGGCCCGTAGCGCCGCGCCCCGCCCCGCCACGCAACGCCCCGCCTGGCATTATGGACCGCATTGAGGCTCAAACGGTTTTTGCGGTTTGCGCCGTGAATTTCGGCGCCGGAGCCTGCCCTGCCGGCGAGGGCAAGAGGGGTGGTGGCCCGCCCCTCTCTTGTTGGCGAAACGGAGAGATCTATCGTCGACGAGCTCCTCCAGCGCGCGCCCCGTGCGCCGGGCCGAAACCGAACCAGCAGGGCGGAACTGAGTCTAGAGAGGCAGTGCTTGGCAGGGCAGGTGCGGGCAGGGCGGGGTGGGGCGGGGCGAGGCGAGGCGGGCACTAATCCCATGATCCCGTAATCGTCCGATAGATAGCGTGGCGGCGTGATGAAAAAGGAAGAGGCAGCTGGCCCGCGCAGGTCAGCCCGCTCCACTCCGCGCGCTCCGCCGCGCTCGGCCGCGCCCCTGCCCGTCGAGCCCTGCATACCAGCCGCCACACCGCCCGCGGACCGTGTTCAGTTCGGGGCGGCCTGGACTCCACCCCCGCGCGGCCGCGCAACGCCAACGCCCACTCGTACTCGGCGGTAATCGATTTCGGTGACAGAACGGCGGGATCAAGCTTATCAATTTATAAAACCGATGCGGAAACGCCCCCGCCCTGGACGCGACCCGCGACACCCGCGAGAGGTTCCTCGGCCTCAGCTCGGCCGGAGACCACGATTCTCTTCTCTGGCGCGCAGCAAGACTTTTCACACGACGGGAGCAAACACAACTTTGAGAATATTAAATTGGCACAAAACACCGGCGCTCCGTCGAGTCGACACAATGCATTATCGATGTGTTTCTGATCTAAGCCCGTTTGTTTGTCTGCGGGAGGCGGGGGGCCGGCGCCGGGCCCCTTGGAGCGAGAGAGACGGAGCGACCGCAATAAATCATAAGCCCAGGGTCCGGGCGGAGCCAGGGCCGGGCTGGACGCTGTTGTCATGTCACTTTGTCAGCACCCAGAGCTCGCTGCCGGGGCCGGCCGGGGCCCCGCCGACACCCGAGTGCGGCAGGTGTACGGCGAATTCGCAGTGATTTTGTCGTGCCGTTTGCGATAATTGCTTAAGCAGTCATGTCACATCAGAATAATTTGCCGAGACTGGTGGTGAGGGTGCAGAGTTGTTCCGTCCGTGCGCCGCAAAATGGGCCCGAAACTCGAGGAAGTGTGGGGTGGAGTGACCCAGTACATGTGAATGTCTCGACCACCTCTAGCTTTAAATTACAACTCGGGAAGCCCTCGCTCAGTTAGATCGACCCCGCCCTCGAAGACGCCCCCTCCCCACCACACACACGCACTCTTATTTTCAGCTTTGTTTAGCAGAATAAAAAGTAACACGGAGAAATAGAGACAAATTGTTCGCACGAAGCTCGCGGGGAGATGATGGGGCGGGGGCGGGGGTGGCCTACCTGTGCAAAAG
>NW_026267542.1:43749-45078 GCF_000697945.3 Frankliniella occidentalis | reverse complement strand
CCCCCGCGGCCCCCCTGCTCACGAGCTGCCCGCCGCCCATTGGCCGCCCGCAGCGCCGCCCCGCCAATGGACGGCTGGACAGTCCGCGCCAGAAGTAGGGGCGCCGCGTCGCGCCGCGCCGGCCGGGGCCGCGGGAGTGGGCTCGCGGCGGCAGCAGGGTCACCTGGGCCCGGTCCTGGTGTGGTGTGGGCTGGTGACCCGCCGCAAGGACAGACGGCCCCGCCCCCCGCCCAGGACCCCGACGGCCAGGAGGCCTTACGTCTGATTTCATCGTCGCCTGTGCAATTATCAAGTCGGGTCTGGCGGGGCGGGGCAGGCCGGGGCTGGCCGCGAGCCGCCATCAAGCCTTTATGACGTGTGCGTGTTGAGCTCACCGACTTCGTTTTTTTTTTCTCTCTTTCCTTTTTATTTAGTTTTACAACCCTGGCCGGCTGGCGTGCCGGCGTGCCGTGTGCTGTGGCGCTGCTGCAGCAACCAGGCCCACGCTAACGAATCAAGATTAGAATACGTAATTTGAGAGTGCATTCCCCGCCGCCGTACCCGCCGCCCACTAGAGTACTATTCCTACCTTGGACGCACGTACACGTCGGCTCCACGTACAAGAAGTATATGTGACATTCTCCGAGACGAAAGCAGCGACTGACATGAGAGGCTGGGTAATGTTTGCTTACTTTGCAGGAACTAGCACCGGCGACAACAAGCGCCTCTTAAGTACTTATCGTTCGTACAGTGTTTAAATCCTCAACTATGCATCGTTGCATGTTCTTCGAGCAGACCCATATTTTCATCAAGTTTTCGTACACTCATCTCACACACGATCGTCGTGCTTAACTTATTTACAAACACGGACTGTAAGGGATCGTACCCCTACTACGTGACCGATTTTCGCTATTTCTTTGACCCCCCCCCCCCTTTCCCCTTGTGACCTCTCCTCCTCGCTGCTGATCGACGCCGCTAATGGTGTCGCATCAATCCTGCAACGAGCCCCCCCCCCTTTCCCCTTGTCTGATAACAGTGATACCAGACTGCTCGGCTCAGAAATCCGTCTTGCACGGTGCGACGGAGATAGCAGCGACCGCGGGGGAGGCAGAGGGGCGAAGGGAGCAGGGGTATCTAAACTACTACTGTTGAATCTGCTGCACTGTACGTTTCGCTCAGCACAAACGCTAAAAAAATAATTTTGAAAATTTTGTATCTATTTTTAAGGTGTGTAAGTGAAATGTACCAGCGCTAGATTCGCGCTGGGCCCGTACAGCAACAAGGTAAAAGGCGATAGGCAAAACCTAGTGGACCAGGAGGGGTGGAAGGTGGGAGGTGGAAGGGGGGGAG
>NW_026267542.1:34272-43699 GCF_000697945.3 Frankliniella occidentalis | reverse complement strand
CCCCCCCCAAGTCCATGGGGTCGTGCCACGCCGCTGGGGGTGCCACCCCCGCCAGTCTCTCCCCCAATGGGGTGGCACCTGGCCCCGGTCGGGCCGCGGCCCGCGTCCTCTTATCAGCGCCCCTCCCCCCATGGCGCGGTCGAGGGGACGAGTGAAGGGTAGAATTACAAACATCCCCTACCACCATTGCCACGCTACACACCCGTCCCCTGCGGTCATTCGCTCGGCACCAAAACATTATCGCGCCGGTGTGTCGCGGTGAGGCTCGGTGGTGCATACCTCCCCTCCCCCTCCTCCTCCCCCCGCCCGAGCACGTCGACGGCCCCCTGGTCGTAGACCCTTGTTCCCAGAGTCCGACTAAGACTGGCGACGGAGAGGTTCCACAACAAACAGCGGCGCGGACAGGACAGCGGCAGCGACCTGTCGTCGTCTCGACCTCGACGGGTCTGCTGAAACACTCTGAAGCGAACGGCGGACAAGAAAAAAATGGAAGCAGCTCGAGGGGCTTATGTTTTTATATGCACTTCCACCTCCGGGGAGTGCGGGAGGGGGCCCCGGAAGAGAAGGCAATGCGATGCGATAAGGCCCCGCGCGGAGTAGGTTATAGCTTTTCGGGACACACAAACAACTGCTCTCAGATTCCATTTAAAATTGGTGTATTTTGTTAAAGTTTAACTTTTTCATCAACACCCCCAAAAAACCGTACACGGTAATTTTTTTTTATTTCTTCTTCCCAGCATTCCTAATCTTCTTTAGAGCTTTACCTTCGACTTGAATAAAATGCTTGATGATTAAGTATAGCTTGTTTTTGGCCTGGTTCTTTATTGCGTATTTTTTTTTTTTTTTTAAAACAAACTCGAAACCGATCTACGAAGATAGGTAGTGGTGAGACAATTTTTTGTAACGGACTAAAACATAACAATTTCCTATTTTTCCCGTTTGTTTTGAACCTGTCGGTCTGCCTGATGATATTTTTTTTCAAAATACTGACGATTTTTTTCTTGATTTCTTAAATGTACTGCCTTGAGCGCTGACTATGACCTCGTGCCCAAACAGTGTAGACAAGCAAACTCGGAGTCTGGAAGAGGCCGCCGCCGGAGCGGTCCACACCGCAGGCCGGAAGCTACGAGCGCAAACAACAGCCGGGGCCCCCGTAGCCTGGCGTGGGTTCCGTGGGTTCGGCCCAGACCAGGGTGCAAGGGTTGCCTCCGGGCAGCCGGTGTGCCCGCAGCACCTAAGAGACCTAGACGCGCGGCGCGGGGAAATACAAGACGAGAGCGAGAGGCGCCGTTGTGAGACTTTTGCTTACATTTTTATATCCACACATTGCACATTGTATTTTAGCAACTAGTTGCCCCGATTTCCTTCCTCCTCCTGATGAACTTCCCCAGCATACTTTATCTCGGATACACTGCTTCTTGGAGCAGGAGAGGCTAATCTTCGCGTGTGCTACTTCTCCTTCGAACTATTTTTGCTGTTGGTTTACTTCTAAATGGAAATAAAATAGATGTAATGCGGCATAAGCAAAAATATTCAAGTTATCAATTTCGCCAAGAAAGTTTTTTTTTTTTTAAATGAGGTTTGGTGATTGAATAGTTTACGATTTCTTTGAGCGCCCTAATTGAAGTACACTGCAAACATTTTAAATTAATTTAATAAAACCTCTAACAGTGCTCATCCCTCGCAGGCAAACACTGGTTGAGATTACAGCCGCCGCGGCCCGGCCCGGGGAGCGCTTCCGGTGCAGCAGCCTCGGCGGTGTTTTCCCGCATGAGTCCCAAATTCCGCCTCCTTTCCGACAGAGTACCACTCGCCGCGGGAGGCTGGGCTCAGCCCACACATGCAATTGGAACGAACTCGTTTCTTTCTCATCCTGCTCGGGCCGGACCCGCCCAGGACCCGCCCAGGACCCGCCCAGGACCCGCCCAGGACCCGCCCAGGACCCAGGCTGGTTGGGGCAATAAAGAGAGGTAGATCGGGCGCGTCGCCGTCGCCCCACCCCGCCCAGGCCGGGATTGGAAAGCCGTGAGGCTTCACCGGATGGGCGCAGGATGGGAGTGGCGAGGCGTGGAGTGGCGGTTGGGCTGGCTGACTCTCGCAGGCCCCCTCCGTGCATTCTGGCCATTGGACGAATTTCGATTTTACTCGCTTTATATACACGACTCTAGCTGTCGTCGTTTGGAACCCTTTGGAACAAACTCATGAGACAAGAATTACGGTGTGCCGAGGATACGCCCTTTTCGACGGCTACGTAGGCGGGTCACGTTTGGGGTCCCACCGAGGGGTGGTTCCACCTCGACGCTTGAGGCTGCTCCGCCAAATCGACACGTCCGCTGCGCGCTGCGCCCGCGCCAGCTTCCCCGGGCCCCTGAGACAAACCCTGTACGCGTACGCCGTGCCCCGCCAGCTCGCGGGCGTGACTCGTCCTGACTACGCGAGGAAACTCTCCTCCCCCCCATCCCCCCTAGGCCCCCTCCCACACACGGCTGCTTTCTCGGCTCATCTTCTCGGCTCGGCTGCTGGCGATAAGGATATCTCAGCGCACACGGAGGTGCCTCGCCGCGCCGCGCCTTTACCTCCACCGAGTGTGTGGCCGCTGTAGCCCTGCTGTAGCCGCTCTGAGCCGAGGAGGAACCTCTCCCTCCATCCCTCTCTCTCTTTCTCCGCCGAGCAACAGGGCCCCTACAACACCACTCCGCTGTGGTCCAAATCGTTGACAGATCGGCGCCTGCCAGCTGGAGGCTGGAGCCGGGGCTGGACCCGCTGGAGCCGGAGGCCGGAGGCGCGACTACTTTCTCTTTCTCTCTCCAGCCGAGGGTTGGAGGGGCCTAGAGAGTCTGGTCGGAGGGGGAGGGGATGCTGCTGTGTGCCGGAACGTCCCGTCCCCAGGGCGGCAGGGGTGGGGGGCTGGCGGAGCAAAGTGGCCCAGCTCCCTGGGCGGCGATTAGCACCCGATCCGGCAGCCGCCGGCCCGCCACCCCCTCCGGCCTCCGGGCGGGGAATCAAAGGAGGGTGGAGAGAGGGGAGGGGAGGGGGGAGGGGAGCGAGATAGGCTCACATTAATCATGAACATATCGCACCACATAATTGTCCCGGCGGCGCCGTTGAAAACAAACCGACCGCGACTCGCGCGTCGCCGAGTATTGTCGCCCGCGACTTTATTGTCATGCAGTTGCGATGGGCGTGGGGTGCAGCATGCACGGCTCTGTCACTCACCGGGGTTGGGCTGGCTCGTGTAGGAGGGCTTCTTCATCCACTCGAACGGCGACCTGGCGGGCACGGGCCGCGGTGTGCCCAGGGGCGTACCCAGGGGCGTTCCCGGGCCGGGGCCGCTGGACTGGGGCGGGGTGACGGTGCCGCCCGTGCCCCCCGACGGCGACGACATGTCGGACCCGGACACCGTCATGGGCGGCGACGGCAGCAGGGCGTCGGCGTGCTCGTGCAGGGACTGGTGGTGGTGGTGCATGTAGTCGGGCGTGCTCGACGGCGACCAGTCCCCGGGCTGGAACACGGGGTGGTGCGGGGGCGGCGGGTGCGCCGGGTGGTGCCACGACGGGATGGTCTGCTGGTGCTGGTGGTGCGCGGCGGCGTGCGCGTCCTGCACGCAGCTCAGGTACTGCTGCGGCACCTGCGGGTGCACCTGCGGCTGGTACGACTGGTACCACCCGGGGGCGGGGTGGGGCTGCTGCTGGTGCCGGTACATGGCGAGAGAGTTGCAGTACGACACCATGGTGTTCGACACGTCCTTGGGGGCGGAGGGCTCCTACTGCTGCTGATGGCACTCGGCAGACACGATGCGCATTTCACGCCCACACGACGCACTGCACTGTCACTTCTCGAACGGCACTCGCTCTCGGCTCGGCAAAGCACTCTGCACGGCGGCACTCGGGACGTGCGATGCGCTCGGCACGCCGCACAGGACTCGACTGGACGGGCAGCAGTGCTGCCAGCAGGACGAACGGCTCCCGCTCCGCGCGGCCCCGCCAGCCTTGCCAGCCCCGCTCGCGCTAAGCTGAGCTCGGCGCAGCAGGCGGAGCTCGCCGGGTGCGGGGCGGGGAGGGGTGGCGGGGAGGGGGCCCTCCTGCCTGGTACCCCTCGGCCCTCCTCGGCCCGGGGTGGGCCCCGCCGCACTCCACCCTTCACCTCCCCCTCGCCTTCCTTCGCCGCGAGGCCGAACACGAACCCTGTTCAGACAGAACGTAACGCTAAGATAACACATACACGGTCCAGGTGGGTTACCCGTGGGCGTGGGGGGCGAATAAAAATACATTGGTTCATTGGCCTGGTTCTGGTTCTCGCGAGGTCAAAAGTCGAGATGACAATTTGACACATTTTCGGATTACCATATTTTTGATTTAAAAGAACAACGACGAGGGAAACCGAGGAGAACGAAAAGTTTGCTGAGTACCTATGAAAATTTCCAAATGTAGTATGTAAATTGTCGACCGGAATCACGCGCGACATCAAATGAAAACCTTTGCTAGGCTAGAACAATGAGGTGTATAATGGGCAGTGAAGCAGGACTTGGTCGGTGGGGCCGCGCGCGCGCGTGTGTGTGAGTGAGTGATAGATAGAGAGGGAGAGATGGGGGGGGGGGAGACAGAGAGGCAGAGTGAGAGAAAAGAGCGAGGGAGGGAGTGAGAGTGTGTGTGTGTGCGCGGGGCGCGGGGCGGGGAATGCCAGTCCGTGGGCGGAGCCAGCCCGCGCGCGGCCAATGGCGGCGCGGCCGGGTGGCGGTCATGGCGCGGCGTGGCGGGGCGGGGCCTCGCGGGGCGGCCCCCCGAGCCGAGGCGAGCCCCGGCTCCTGACCAGTCTGCTGAATTAATTGGCCTTAATTGGCGCCTTTTCGGGTTTGCTACGACGGAGAATGCACGCAATTTGAATTGTTTTTTCCTCCCACAGCCCTCTATGTTAATGAATGCAGTAGATAAGCATAGAGAGAGGCGGTGGTGGCGCAGTGCCTCTCATAGCCGGGGCGTTTATGAGGGGCGCATGATGCGTGCACTGTTCGTAGAATAAGTCGGCGTGTGGAGTCGCTGTAGACCGGGAGCGAAAAGTGGAATATGCCGAAAGTAATGTTGTTGAGTCGATGATCCCCTGGCTACGAAATCATTGATCCATTTTTTTCTGCTAGTAATGTGTCCAAATGCACTTTGTGTTTCTCATTGGCCGACTTCCTCATCGAGCCAGCCCATTACCAGGTGGCTGATTCACGCCGCGCACTTCTGTAGTTATGCTGTACCGCATGCACGAGTGCGGGCGGGCTTGCCTATCGCCCCTGTCCACGGCGCCTTACGAGCCGAGCGAGTAGGCAACCGCAGGGCTGGAAAATTAAGACTTTCGATCCTTTTTGTTCTTTGCCATTTACTCCTAGATGCCAAAACCAATCAATTTAGGAACACTTGGAGGAGGTGTAAAATGGTGTGCTCGAGTTTAAATCCTTTGAGAAGTTTCTTCGAATATTAACTCCTTCATGGACTTTTTTCGCAAAGAACAAATGAATTTACTAAAAAAAGAACATAACACGTTTTGTATTGTTCCTAGCTGAAAAAGTCGGCGAAAAAGTAAAAATTCGAAGGATATCCTAATGGGATTTAAACTCACTCACATCTTTTTACATATGCTCCAACCTTTTCTACGTTGCTAAGTGTTTGCATTCGCCAGTAAATGACAAAAAAGCGGACAAGGAACAAAACCTTAACTTACCACCCCTGGGCAACCGTGCATGCGGTACATCATAACTACAGAAGTGAGCGGCGTGAATCAGCCACCTGGTATATCAACGAATTATGGCCGGGGAATGAACGCTATTGCCCGTCACTACATACATACATTGTAAGGGGGAAAAAAAACCTGCTCGTCATGGAAATCCCTGGTCTATCGCACCTCCTACCGTCGACGGCGGTGAGCCTGGCGGTGAGCTTGGTGGCGAAGGTGTGAAAAGCCTTCCCTGTGGCGGCGATGCGTCCGCGATCATCCTAATCGTGATGCAAAGACCTGTTTGTGAGGAAAACTCTGACGGTGAGCTCAAGTCGGCTTTATTTTCTAGCCGTTTTCGGCCGCTCTGGCGCACTGCTGCGCTGCGAGTGGCACGCCACGCGGGGCCGCGAGGCGGGGGGAGGCAAGCGCTTGCATCACCCGTCCGTCGCGCACTGGACGGCCACGAGCAGGCATCATAGTCCACAGTTCCCGGGCCCGGGGCCGCCGGTCGCGCCGGGGTCGGACTATGGAAGCAGGTCATGGAGGGCGGGTGCATCATCTGCCGTCCTGGCCACCTGGCCACTCACAGTCGAAGTGGCTCTCGTCCCTATTCCTTATCTTAGGCACCCGGTGGTGCACAGTACGGGGTGTGTGGGGGGTTAAGCGCATGCAGACAAGGTCGGTAGTTTTAAGCCTCGCCCCCTTCTGGTTATTCTGTACCGCACGCATGCGTATGCGTGCGGGCTTGCCTATAGGACTCCCACCACGGCGCCCTTGCTCCGTTGGAGTATTCAACCCGTTTGCACGCATACATGCGGTACAGTGTACCCATAGGGGGCCGCGGGGCGCGGCGTTGCCAACATAGATGGAAGCAAATGGAAACGCCTCGGAACTGAACTGAAGAGACTCTTGGCGTCGAGATCGGTGCGGGCTGCGGGCTGAGACGCGCTTTGGGAATGGGCGCGCTAGAGTCCTACCTTTATCGTGCCGATTCGGAGTTATGAGACGTTCCAAAAACAGCACTAAATATGGGAGAATTTGACAACACAGCCTTACTCTTAATCTTGTAGTATCGTCCTGCTTTCAAGATCGATTCTTGATTGAGATTTTTAACTGATTGGTATAGAGACAGGTACGACTTCCTGTGCGCCCTGCGGCCGCGGGGCCGGGCCGCGGGGGCTTTGCTAATGCACTTTTGCGTCCCGGACACACGTTGTGCTGAACATCGACTCGAGCGTGCCGCGTTATTCCGTGCCGCCCCGCCTCGCCCCGCTGTACAGCGCTTTTCCCTCGCGAGCGTTTTACTCGGTTTTACTGCCATACTATCTCGACAGGCGCCCTGCGCACAAAGTCACGCAACCGCCTGCGCACTGCACCCCCTCGAACGCCATGCCTGCCTACACCGTGCCTAAAAACCTTCTTTGCACGGTTTGGACAAATTTCGTCAACATTATTTGGCAGAGAACTAGTACATATCTTTTACAACGATAACTTCTGGTGTTTTAAATTAAATTGCGCATCCCTGTGGCAAGTTTATCGATTATTAAGGCTAGTCTTTCTTAAACAGTTTTAAATGTTCTACTTTAATGTTAAACACCTTATTAGTATTTAAATATCCAGGCTGCTTCAAATAAAGTGTTCATCTCCATCAGAGTGCACCAGAGCAGAGCTGCTCTTGCATTGGAGCATCAGACGGGAAGCCACAGAGAGTGTCGCAACTGCAAGACTTGCACCCACATTTGCTCCACCGTGATAGAGACAGGACTCTCCATGTTCTCTCTCTCGTCTTCTTCGTGTATAACGAACGCAAAACCGCCGCAAACCATGCAGGGGACGGGGGCCTGGCGCAGTATTGTCGGCGGGAGGGGGTAACGCGAAAGCAAAAGGCATCTTCAGCCGAGGCGGAAATCACTTGCGAAATAGTTCGTACACCTTCCCCCGAAATAGTCCGAAATAAAGGCGAAATAGAGCGAAATAGACCCGAAATAGACGCGAAATAGTCGGTGAAATAGTCGCGAAATACCGTCAAATACCCTGAAATAATCCGAAATAGGCGAGAAAATAATCGAAATGGCAGGAGAAATAACGGAAGTGGCAGGAGAAATACCACGAAATAGCCCGTACGCTACGAACCCAAGTGATTTCCCCCTCGGCTTCAACGCGACAACCAGTCCCCTAGCGCCCAAAATTATTGTTGATGTTGTTTGTGTTTGCTGGTTTGCGCTAGGTCTCTTCTCCTTTAGTTTGCTTCCACTATCCATTATTTATGTATAATTTTTAAGTTAAGTATTAAGTGTTTCAAGGTATCATCTGCTAAAAAGATTGGAGGCGATTATATGTTTCAGATCACAAGAACGTCATCAGGGCACCCACGGCACGGGCAATAACTCATGTGTTATTCATCATGCTGGTCATTTCGCACGCCGCCCCAGCTGGCCGGAGGGGGGCATTCCACCCCTTCACACGGGGCATTGCCTTGTTGTTGCCGTCCTGTGTGCATCCACATGCTGTCTTTCGTTGCTTTCAACTGTGTTACCTCGAGTTTGAGCCTTGCCTACGCAAAGGGTTTGAGTTCTCTCGCGTGCCCATTTCTTTAGTGTTAATTCATTGCGTCATGTTATCTAGGTTCGATGGCGCCGTGGACAGGGGCGATAGGCAAGCCCGCCCGCACTCGTGCATGCGGTACAGTATACCTACAGAAGTGCGCGGCGTGAATCAGCCACCTGGTATGTAGTGGCCAGAGCAATCCCCCACATGATGGAAAAATCGCGCCTCGGCCCCCAGTGAGAAATGAGTTTTTCTTTAACGTCGAAAAAGTCGAATAAACGCCTTTTTGTCCCCCAAATCCACAGCTTTTCGAAATTTCGACGTCGATTCGACGTTGAATCCACGTTCTCATTTCTGACTGGGGGGCCCTGACCTGCTGCGACAGCGACTGGGCCAAGGGGGAGACTTGAAGGCGCGAGCGTGGCACCGCTCCCTCCCCTTCGTACCTGGAGCGAACGAAACGCCAAATCAGAACTCGCCTCAGTGCTGCGGCTTTACCTATAATCGCCATGGAACACTTACTCGCTGAGTCCCACGTGCCCACACGTATGGCCACAGTAAGTTGTGTTCGCGACCCCCTGGGACTCTCAACTTGTTCGGCCCCTGATTACTGAAGTTCTGCAAGAGATGTCACGGACGCATGTGCACGGGCGCGTATCTCCGTCACCGTCACCCCGGGTGTACGAGGTGAATTTTCCCCTATAACTTTCAGAATCCGTCTCTGTCCTTTCCTCCATTTGATTCAAAGCATGTGCGTGTCAGTTGCACTTTCGTAGTTAGACTATACCGCATGCACGGGTGCGAGCGGGTTTGCCTATGCTCGCTGCCCACACGGATCCTTACGACCCCGTGCGAGTGGCCAACCCGCACGCATGCGTGCATGCGGTACAGTATAACTACAAGAGTGCGCGGCGTGAATCAGCCACCTAGTACGATCAACACTGATAATACAGAAATGTTGAGTGAAATTTTCTACGCGCGCCACGCGCACGCGGCCCCATCCCCATCAGCATGTTCCGGACATAATGAAGTGGTCCATCCACCAGAGCATGATTGGGGGCGGGGAGGGTAAATACCAATCCGTAGCATACAGCCTCATCCCATAACAATTACAATTATTGCACCTGCGATGAGTGTTTAAACAAATGAAGTGGGAATAATTGGTGGATTGCCCGGGGGG
>NW_026267542.1:21091-32082 GCF_000697945.3 Frankliniella occidentalis | reverse complement strand
AACGGTCACGTTGTATGGGTACGATCACGATCCCTAAATAGGAGTACGTATAGAGTAAGAGTCGGTATGATCATCGGTTCAAAAGTTTCTCGTCTGTTCCTACAACCATCTTGGATTTATTTCTGTGGCTTCACGCAGCTACAATCGGTTCTTGCCCCCGCGTCATGCCCGTGCATGCAGTCGTGCTTCGGCCGGGTTGCTTGTCCTATTCATAAAGTTGATCTCTCACTCCTCGGCGTGGAGTGGCCTGGCGGGGCCCGCCTGGGAGGTCCGCAACTCCGGCAACCTAAGACAATCTTTACCCAAAAGCCATGCATTTTGCCTACAGACGGTAGTTAACGAACGCGTTTTGCGTATCTACAGCCGTTCGTCATAAAATATAAATTTTTCACTAGCAATCTGGCAATCAGAGTACTACACTCATGAAGAGAGTTGAGGGCCTCTCGCCGCCACCAACGCCACCGGCCACCACTACACCACTCCTCAACCGCGAGCTCGCATCGGAGCTCCGAGCAGTGCCTATGCGTCGGGAAGACAGACAGGCAGCTGTCTCCATGCATGCACAGGGGAGGAAGAGAGAGGAAAGAGGAAGGAGGGCCTCGCTGGGCACCTGGCGATCCGCCCGGGATGAATTTACAGTCCATAGAAACGTGTGTTGTTGTTGGTCGTCTCCCCTGCCCTCCGCGCCGGTTCTCGCGGGGTTCCGTGGCTACGACCCGAACGCTCGGACAACGGGCGCAGGTGGAGGTGGGGAAGGGGGGTGGGTGTAAGCGGGCGGACCCCCTGGGTCGTCATCCCCCTCCACAGGCAGAGTTGATGCGCCCTGGGTTTGTTTGTGGCCCAATACACCCTGACGCACCTCCACTATCCCGCCCCAATAAAAGCCAACACACACACACACACACACACACACACACACATCTACAGGAATTTGAATACATGTTGAACGTAGCTGGCTGGGCCTCCAACAACAAGGGCCGTGTCCAACAAAAGGCCAAAAGGCCGAAAGTAGGAAAGGAGGGAGAGAGAAGTGGGGGGGGGGGGAGGGCGACATGAGGGGCAATCCAGTCCATGGCCCTACATCGGCAGGACCAGCAGCGCGTCGAATGTGGTCTGAAAAGGCGGTACCTTCTGTCCTCGGCGGCGCCCCGCCGCGGTGCGATCCGACCCGCTACTCCGCTACCAAACGTGTGTGCGGAAGGGCAGGGCAACAACACATAACAAAAACAACAACAAACAAAAAGAAACCAATTCCTTAAAAAATCAGATGAAAATAGGTCAGATGAACTTCACTTAGTCCAAAACTCACCGGTGGACCCCACGACAACTCAAAACTGTCATGTGCACTAATGGCATCCGAAGGATTTCCACACTGATAAACTAAGTGTTCAACTGCAAGTTGAATACTTGCAAGTGTGCAACTCTGTAGTTATGCACTTGCAAGTGTGTAACTCCCTAGTTGAGCACTTCCTTAGATTGAACGCACACTGTGTAGGAAGTGCGCAAAGAAGGAGTTTCACACTTGAGTTGAACACTTGCAAGTGTACAAAACTACGGAGTTGCACAAAGTTGCACACCTGCAAGTACTTAACTTGCAGGTGCACACTTACAAGTGTTAAGCATTTACACACACTTAGTTTATCATTGTATCGGGTTCATGAGTTTTGGACTGGGCAGTACTCTGGCGCGGCAGGGAACAGTCGTCGATGTTGCATGTGAGCTGCTCAGTGTGCGCGGCCATGTTGGAATGTCCGCTCGCCTCGACGTCGCCGCCGAACCGCTCAGGAAGCCATTCGCACCTTTCCTCCCTCCTCACGCCGCATTCGTCAAAACAAGTCGTTTAGTCGGCGTATGCAAATGAGTTCGGTTTTTCTCTGGCCCCAAATCTTCTCTCGTGTGTATGGTGGTGTGTGCGCGCGTGCGTGTGTGTGGGGTAGTGCAACTCATTGAGATACCGATCGGCTTCGGGATCAGGATTTGATGCGGTGGCATAGCGAAGCCCATCAAATCTGAGGACAAACAATTGCTTTAAAAAAAAAATGAGAAAGAAGAAAAGGATGCGTTTAAAATAAAAACGATTGTCGTCGGATTCTTTCCGAAGCGGCACCCTGGCACCCCCACAAAAACAAACGTACATTTGCACGCGCACTAGAAAAAGTTATTCTGTCTTTTTGCTGAGTTTTTGAGGCGCAGGCGGGAAAAAGGGAGAAACTTTGAACAACTCCCATAATTTGAGGTGGATTTAATCGAAAAATAGAACAAATTCCAACAATTTTTGAGGAGATTTGCGGCTAAGAAAAATCTGAGGAGCGTTCATCAAATTTTGGGAGATCGTGAAAGTTTTCCCTTTTCCTCAAAATATCAGACACTGCTTTAACCGTGATTGTACGCACAAAATCAACCTTTTCTTTGGACAGTCAGAAGAATATTCATCATTATGAGAGCCACGCCACACTGTCTGGCCCCGTGGACTCGCCCGCGGGCCGGCCCCCGGCCGCCTCCCATGAGACGCCCTCCCGCCCCATTCATGAAGCCCCATTACGTTTACAACACTTACCTCCCCGCCACGCCACGCCGCGCGGGTTGTATTTTACGCGGAGCCCATGACTGAAGCTGGCGCTGCTGTGTGCTTATGGCAAATTGAAACGTCAAAAAGCCGGTCATCGACTAACTGATCGCCCCGCTGACGACCGCGGCCAGCCCCACTTTGCTGCTCGCCGCAGACGCGCAGAGGCGGTTGTTATGACCCCTTTAGTGACACGTTATGAAGGTTGTAAATAAAGAAGACACAAAAATAAGAGAGCGAAAGGATGGGCCATTGGGCGCTGCGCGCCGCTGAAGCGGGTCTCCGCGGTGTTCAGCGCCCGGGGGGTAGGCAGCGGGTCTGCGCGGCTGCGCGACGGGCGTGCCCACCTCCACGGCGTCCACCCGCCGCGCCGCCGGTCGGTCAGTTTGGAGCGCGACGCGCCCGCCCACCAAGTGCACGACTTCAAACCTCGGCGGCTGCTGCACTCTGCATCTGCTGTGGCGTGCCTATTGCAATGTACAGGCAGACCACCACGCCGCGACGCGCGCGGCACGCGAACGCGTAGTGTTGGAAACTTGGCGACCTTCATCGCCGACATACATGGCAGTTGTGTTTACAATCTTGCACCCCTCGCATCGCCCGTGACGCCGCGGCGAGCCCGGCGCGAGGGGCCCAGACCTCTCCCTGCTGGATTAGAGCAATCAGCGAGGACTGGAGCTGGAGAACGACGGAGGCCATGGGTTACGATAAATAAGTATATTCCGAGCAAAAACACGAATAATGGTCTGAGCGGGAGGGGAGGGCGGCGCTGCACGAATGCTTTCGATCGTATACCAGTTAGAATGGATGAACCGGCGGCGGAGCGTGGCGCGCGGCGGGGGCGGGCGGGACAGTCGTAAAACATTTAGTGAACGCTGCGGATCGCCTTCCGGGCGACGTGCGAGACTAGAGTCACATGAGGGAATATGGCTGCAAAAACGACCGACCGCGCGCGCCGTCGGCGAAAAACAATATTAATCGGCGTGCGATCGGCACCTTAACTTTGGCACTGCACACTGCTCTGATCCGCAAACAACAACAAAAAAGCGGGCGCCTTTTTTTAAAAAAAACGGTGGAAAGAAAATGCGGAGCTGCTTATAGTAGATGAATAGTTACTAAAAAGGTGAAAAAAAAGTGCAAACAGCTAATATTTACGGTAGGTACATAAACGGTTTGCCGTGTTTTCCCCCGCCGTCGTCCAATCTCCTTAACTTTGACTTGTAAATCCCGGAGCCTGAGATCAGGCGCAATAAACACGCCACGGCGCGGCCCGAGGGGCCGGAGGGGGCCGCGAAGGATGGGGCGCCCGCCTGGAGTCGGCTGGAAGGTGTCCTGGAGCAGAGGTCCAGAGCGGGCCGGCATCCGCCATGCCTTCGGGACGGGCGCAGCCGGCTCGCTCCGGCCCCGGGTGCCCCTGCCTCCCTGCCCTGCCCGGCCAGGCTCCGGGGCCCTGCTCCTCCGGCTCTGCCATGCCGCTCCGGCCCGGCACCTCCGGCTTCTACTTTTATGGGGCGCATTTTATGGCGGTGGGAAGGCGGGCGCAGTTGTAAGGAATAGAAGCTATTTTTATAACGGCCATATTCAGCGGGCTGTGCTCCTCCTCTCCCCCCTACTCCCCCCTCCCTTATTCTGTCCGAGCTTTCCTCTATTGAATACAATGGGGGTCCAACGCGCCGCCGCCGCCCGCCGCCCCGGGCACTAGGGGGGGGGGGGGCAGAGCATCGGAGCCATTTCAATCCTTTTAGTTTACGACTTGATAAAATCGCCCACTCGACCATCATGGTGGCTTTCGGGGGGCTACCGGCGGTGATGCCTTACTTAATTCGCGATAAGCGCGGCGCGGGTGGTGGCCGGCGGCGCCGCCGCTGCTCTCTGGTGGCACCGCGCCGCGCTTCGGGCCGCCCTCCGCGCCACCGACTGCCCCGCGGCCCTCGCGCCCTGCTCGCGCCCTCCTCGCCGTTCCGCTGGCGTCACTTCCCACGCTAATGATTGCATAGTTTCTGCACTTGGCCGGCGTGAGCGAGACCACATGCGGACGCGAGGGGGGTGCAATGATTAGGCATTAGGCCCACACCGCACCCACTTTTCGGGCTCCGCGCTCACACCATCCACTGACCGCTGCGGGCGGGCGCGAGCTCTCGGCAATGTGCGGCAATCTCTCTCGTCGTAAGCAGTACACCGTATAATTATTTCGGCGGTAGCTTTTCCCCAGCTAGATGATATTCATATGAGCTGAATTGGTGGGGGCGCGCCGCGCGCCCGCGTGCCCTGGCCACGGTAGCCACGGTAGCCACCGTGGCCCGGGCCGGGCCGCCGCTGCGCCACCTGAGGGTGGCTCTTTATTACAAACTCGCGCCGAGTCAACGTCAGCGTAAGTACGCGGCGTCCTCGTCTCACATGGGGTTCCGTTCCGAGAAAGTTGACGCATGCGGCGGGCCCGGGCCGCGTCGGGCGCCCGGTGCTCATCATCGGCGTGCTCCGGGCCGAGGTGACTGTGCGCGGCGCAGCGGCTCCATCCTGCTCCTCCTGCTCTCCGCCCGGCCAAAGGCGCCGACGGCCCTTGTTAACGGCGTGGGGTGGGGCGTAAGGGCGGGGAGATAAATCAGTGCGAATAACAACACAATCTCGGCCGGAGCAGCGGAGGCAGGCAAACTCCCGCATCCCCGCCCCATCCCGGCAACCGCGATATTTACGGAACTAGCGAAAATGGCATTATTGTACAACGTGTTGTTTGTTCGTGTTAGACCCCGAGACCTACGACCAGCGAAAGTCGCAACGAAAGATAATTTAATTCCGCATTGTTGGTGTATCGTGGCTCTGCGAGCGGCGCTCTTCGGAATCCCAGCCTCTTGCACTCGCCGACACAAGCAGACACATAGGCGCGCCGACAATGTGGAACAATATCCTCCAATATGCCGACTACCGCTGCCTTATTGTTGCTTGAGCTTGCCCGCCTCGCCAGCCTCGCCCGCCCTCGCCCCCGCCCGGCTCTCAGATGACAAGGACACTTCCCCCTCTCCTCTGTTTGCATCCCTACCCAGTCCGGTGAAAGTGCCGATACACACTAGGCCTAATGCCAATAAGGTAGCGCGGGTGCATAAGAACTAGAGCAAATTTTGCTGAATACTGTCCGGTGCAGGGAACAGATGTGGAAAGTGTTGGCCGGCGCTTCTGGCCCTCGGCGGCCGTGGCGGCCGGAGGCTGCCGCAGCCGAGTGAACAAGTGACCACGCACGGCACCACTTCACTTTGTAGCGAGCCGTCTAGTCGCTTCGTTTCCAACAGAATAAAGTAATGATTATGGCCGCGGTGGTGGTGGTGGTGGTAGTGTGGGGAAAGGGGAGAGGGGGGGGGGGCGAGTTGGAGCGGTGTTGTAAAGCCATTGCGAGAGTAGGAGGGACGAGGGGCGAGGGCTGAGGCGAGGCGGCGTAGCGGCGTATAGCAGCGACCTGGCCATGATTTACAATGTTGTCGAATGCGCGCCTCGCCTCTTCGAGCAAACCTCCAGATCCCCTTCACCACCACCCCGACACCCCCCCCCCTACCCCAATTTCCTGCTGAGTCGAACCCTTCACTATTCAAATTCGTGACGAGAAATAAAAATTGTCAGTAAATAAAAATAACAATTTTGTACTATACATGATTACGTTGACGCCGAGGTTGACGCCGAGGTTGACGCCGAGGTTGACGCCGAGGTTGACACCGAGGTTGACGCCGCTTGGAGCGTGGGCCGCCGCGTGTTGGACTATGGTCCTGGCTGAGGGTCCTGAGGGCGTGGTCGCCGTCCTCGAAGCTGCTGGGCAACTCGAAGGCATCGCACCTCACCACTCGCCTGGCTCGGGGTTGCACGGCCAGGGGCATGCTGGCCGGTCTTGGCACGTACAGAGTTTTTAATGGTGATGGGCGTAGACTGAAATTTTTCCTGCCGACAAAGCAGGTTAAGTTTCATTATCAACAGTTATATACTATGATAGAACAATGGACCCTAATTTTGAGTCCCTCCGCACTCATCCTGGTGTCATTATGACCAATAATATTTTGACTTGTGGACGTCGTATTCGGTGACCAACAAAACGAGGGACCATTTTTATGACATTTTGACCTGATTGTGACAGTCGGGGCTCAAATTACTCCTTGGGACTTTCGTAGTGACAGAGTGCTGCTCACACGGGTGCGGGCGGGTTTGCTTATCGTCGCTGTCCACGCCACGGCTCCCTATGAACGAAAGAGTTTAACTCTTTCGTTCAAGCTATGGCCCCGTGCGAGTAGGCAACCTGCCCACACGCGTGCGTGCGGTACAGTACAACAGTGCGCGGCGCTAGTGGCGTATTGTGTTATCCTGTACCTCAAGCCTGACCTATCTATGGGCATGTGCAACCTGCTTGCACGGGGCACAGGGAAGGAGAAAAATCGAGACGTCTCTGATAGGGGACCGAAAGACTTACCCGATCCTGCTCCAGTTGATCTTGCCACCAAAGCTGCTCGGTATCCCAAGATTCGCCAAAGCCTTGCCGCGAAGCTGGTCGGCGGGTAGAAAGTTGTAATACAACCGGAGAACGGACTGTTCTGTTATCACTGCAGCCTCTATGACCCTTTTCAGGGCATCCCTCGGACGCCACGGCGGTGGAGCTGAAATTGAGAAAATGGAAATACCAAGTCAACAGAAAAACATCATGGTGATGTTATTTGACATCAAGAGAGTCATTATGACCGAGAAATTGCTTGAAACGCTTGACGTTAATATGAGTTCTTGATGTAAAATGGCATTACTTTGATGTTTTCCCGTAGACTATGGCCAAGTGGCTTTTGGCTTACAAAGGTTTTCCCATGATTTTTGGGAACTTTTTTTATATTGATCAATATCAGAACAAAAATCCGCATCAGTCGACCCAAGTACAATTAAGTAGCGAATTTCATCTATTTTGACGACACTAACCTGCAAACGGCATTGTTTAATTATTCACACAGTCCTCCCATCACCCCCGACCCTCCGCTCGCTGGATAGAAACTGTCATGTGTGGGTACAGGTTAGCCACTTGTGGGCACAATAAACACATGAACGTCAATCAATGTTGAATCAACGTCAAAATATCGAAAATCTGTGGGGGACAAAGTGGCGTTTATTCGACTTTTTCATCGTCGAATCGACGTTAAGGTGACACAGAAACTGACAAAAAACAGCTATTTCAAGTTTCAAATCTCGATGCGAATCAAATTAGAAAAACGCTCTTCATAGCAATTTAAGTTAGTTCATGGCGGTTCTTTTACGGTATAGTTTGCCTATAGTTAAACGTGACTGGTGTGCGCAAGAAGAATTTTAAAGTTTCATAACTTTCAAATTCTTCTTGCGCATGCCAGTCACAGTTATGTTCAACTATAGGCAAACTATACCTTAAAAGAACCGCCATAAACTAACTTAAATTGCTATGAAAAGCGTTTTTCTAATTTGATTCGCATCTAGATTTTAAACTCAAAATAGCTGTTTTTTTTGCCCGAGTTTTCAAGTTTCAGTCCTCTGTCACCTTTCAAAAAATTCCTTTCTCATTGGGCTGTTGCCACGTCGTGAATACGCGTACTGCACATTACATGCGCCTAAAATTCGAATTTAAGTCATAAAGGGTCCATAGACCCCTTCCTTTATTTTGCTTATACCTACTGTACCTACCAACATGCAGGCGTGCGGGCGGGTTGCATACTCGCAGAAGGCGCCATGGTGAGTGACGGTAAGCCCGCTCAGCACGCCCGCACGCCTGCAAGCAAATTAAAGGAAGGGATCTACATATATGAACCACACTGTACAGGGTGGTCCTTAGACCCTTTCCTTTATTTTGCTTATACGCACCGGGTGTTGCATAACAGACACAGCTAGGGCGGGTTTGCCTATCCAAGGGGCTATGGCGCCTTACGGGCAGAGCGGGTAGGCAAACCCGCCCGCCTGCGTCTTTTATGCAACACCCGGTACAGTACCTGTACCACATGCAGTCGTGCGGACGGGTTGGATACTCACTCGGGGCCATAAGGCGCCCTGGTGAGCGACGGTAGGCAAGCCCGCCCGCACGCCTGCGTGCAGTACAGTATAAGCAAAATAAAAGAGGGGGTCTATGGACCACCCTGTATAATGCAGCCATGATGCAGTTTTGCTGGATTTCCCCAATAGCGCCAATCGCATTAAATGCGCCTCAATGCACATAAAAGGTGACACATTGGTGACGCTTTTAAAGCGCATTACAGCATTTAATACGCATTTCATGCGCATTAAGTGCGCAACACGCGCATTTAACGCGCCACCAAGGTATCACCTTTTATGTGCATTCCAATGCTCATTGAAGCACATTTAATGCAGTGGCGGGTTGCTACCTGGAATGCAGAGTTTCACAAGCCGCCCTTCAGAGAGACTTTTACCAAACCCCCGTAACTTGACCTCAACCACGTTGTTACATACCAGATGGCTGATCAACCCGCTCAGTTTTGTACCATGCAACCCGCCCGCACGGTGACACCTTGGTGGCGCATTAAATGCGCATCGCATCATTTATGCTGGATTTAGTCTCGTGCTCGTGAGGCGAGGCCCGTAATTCTGTCCTCACCTCTGCTGAGGCACGGGCTTCAAAGATTTTGAAGACGACTGTGATTGGCTATCCAAGCTTGGCAAGCCAATCAGAGCCCTCGAAATCTGTGAGGCCCGTGCCTCAGCTGAGGTGAGGGCAGAATTACGAGCCTCGCCTCAGGAGACTAAATCCAGCATTAATGCACATTAAGTGCGCATTACTAATGTGTCACCTTTTATGTGCATTTCAATGCGCACTGAAGCGCATATGGCGCAGTGGCGCTTCTGGGATTCGCTTGAGTAACTCGTGGGTTAGCTGATCGCATCCGCGGACCGCGAGTGGCAGAATAGCGGACCCGTGCGGACTCGCGGTAGCGGGAACCTGCGCGAAACTGCGAACCACCCCCTTGCAACGCCCCATAGTACATAAGTGAGCGGGGTTAATCAGCCACCTAGTACTACATCGCCTCGACCCCTCTGAGCCACCCATCTATGTTCCGGGTGTCCAGGCTAAGACATGCCAGTACGTTGGATTGCCTATGCACTGGCTGCAGGGGCAGCAGTCGTGGGTAAGGTGTAATGTAGACATTACACCTTTGTCGCGGGGTGGGTGGCTGGGGAGTGGTGGAGGAACTGCCACTTCCCCGCCACCCGCCCCGCGCCTGCTGCTCCTGCAGCCAGTGCATAGGCAACCCAACGTACTGGCATGTCTTAGCCTGGACACCCGTTATAGTTTGGTAGTTACTTCTGATTTCGACCTTTGACATCATTGTCCTCTTCTGAGGGACCATATCATAGGTACGAGACTTAGACTTGACTTGACTAACTGTGAGGCCACATATGGCCCAAGGTTTTTCGGTCCGACCAGTAGCCGTCCTAGTTGTGAGGCCCTTCCACTGGGGCACATTGCAGAGCAAGTATGCTGATCCCGGTTTCCGGTAATGCCCGACATCCTCGCAAGTTGTTAGGTTCCCGAACCTTGAGGCGCTCGCGCTAAGCACGGGGGCCGCGGACCCCGCGGTTAGGTTCCGAGCGGTACTTGTCTCAACAGTAATCATTTTAAAATGTCAGGAATGAAACGGTACCTTTGTCAAAACGGGTAACGTTTGTCGTTCGGGTAGAGAGTCATGAACAGCCCGCACAGACAGTACAACAAAAACGGAGCTGTCGTTGGTGAGGTAGTATTCCCGGTTGAATTTGAAATAACCTCTGCTACTCGTGGCTGCTCAGTGTTACCACAATCACCACAACAACCTCACTGCAGATATTGTTGGCAACGCCGATGAATGGAAAGCACGTCAACATGGCGGCCTCAGTTTGTTGACATGTACAGTGCAGACTTATTGTTTACATTTATCGTTAAAAATACCTCCCAGGATTTAACACAACAGGATTCATCCGATTACTTTGTATGATGAAAACCGTTATGTCTGTGAGGTAAGTTTGGTCACAACATGGTCTATATTTTGTGATTGAGTGACGAATCGATTATCGCCATCAATGTTATAGGCCCTCAGAGAATGAAAACAACAATATGTCAACCTCTATGGACAGTGCAAACGTAATTTTGGTCTAGATTCTTTTCTTTTATCCTTATTTTTTCAGTCACATATCTGTCTATCATTGGTCTTCTCTTGTTGAGGGAAAATGTACTTCAGTTTTATTTTTACACTTGACGTACTATGATATCATTTTCATGTCCTTTTGGTCTTTTCTCTAGGGCTAACTCTTTTTGTTGAAAATGTTGTCCCGAGGAAGAAAGTTTGGAAATGATACCATTGATGTGGCCAACAAAGGTTGCTGGGAGCCATACGACACTTTGGCATGTTTGCGTACAGGCCTTCTTACAACTGCATCAACCATTACTCTTATATTCATA
>NW_026267542.1:0-21041 GCF_000697945.3 Frankliniella occidentalis | reverse complement strand
CATTAGGGTTGGTTTGGCCCTATTTTCCTATACTGAACGCACACGGCATTTTGAAGACATTTGATATAAAGGTAATTTTATTTCTACTTTTTAAAGGCCAACAAAGGTTGCTGGGAGCCATACGACACTTTGGCATGTTTGCGTACAGGCCTTCTTACAACTGCATCAACCATTACTCTTATATTCATAATATTTAAAATAATAAAGTATCATGTTTATCGTAATACGAGAATGCATCATTATGCAATATTTTACGCTTCTGCCATTCAATGTATCGTTTGGTAAGTACTTGTCACTACTGTTGACACATTTGCTCACTTTCATTATGTTTAAGTTGCACATTGCAGTTTTTCATCTAATTTAATAATTTTATGTTACCTCTAATTTATTTGTTTGACAGCACAACAAGTTTCATGGTGGGAAACCGATACCCACAAGTTGAATTGGCTGCTTGCTTCTTGAAACTAGCCATCTTTGCATTGGTCTGTCATCTTCATTGGTCTCTTGCTGCAAGGTCTCTTGGACGGCCAGACATAATGCAACATGTGGCAAATCCAGTTTTGTGTTTGTATCTCCTTTACTGTGTTGCTGTTGCTCTTATGGGAATGGTAGACGTGGTTGGTTCATGGATTGAGTGTCAACGTGAGTGAATCTTGAATTTATTGATGCCTTAAAGTGATTTCTGATTTCTGAAGTTTGGTTACCCTTATTTACTTGCTACAGGTCCATACTGGCTGATGTTATCAGTCGCAGACTTTCTTTCAGTACAACTATTTTCAATTGCAGCTTTATACATCCTCCATAGATCAGGTGGTGTGCAAAGAGCTCAGTTTAGAGATCTTTGGAGCATAATACTTGTTTATCAGGTCTCAGCTGTTTTATCTCTCACCTTTGACATTGTTATGAAATTGGGTGCGTTATTTGCTGTTGTGTCTCATTTCTATTTTAAATTAATTTTATTATTGACGTATGGGTTTTGATTCTCTTTTCAGTTGGTTCCACAGACTCTGGTTGTAGTGGTGTGTTTGGGCATACCCAACTATTTTATTCCATCACAATTTCTATCTTTGGATTAGCAAAGTTCCTTGTACCCTTATGGACTTTGCTTTGTGTCTTGCAACCATTTGAAGATCGTTCAAGAGCTTCAGAAGTTGCGCTCGCTACAAGCTACAATGTGGTAAGTTCTAATTTTCCAAACATAACTAAGTGACTTGATGACATTTTTCTTATTTCCTTTTTCTTGAAAAAGCAGGATGGCACCTCACCACCAGTTTATCCAGCAATGGGAAACTTCCTCCAATACGAGCAAATGAGGCTTCCAAATCCTCTGGGCCATGCTGTACCTTTTCATGGCCGTGCACATCAGGTATGTTTGATAGCAATTATTGTTCTTGAACCAACTACACTGATCAAATTAGTAACCCTTTACTTAAAAAATGTTTTTATAGGTGGGCTTTATTGACATGGAATTTCCTGACACTGACTCATCAGTGAATTCATCACCTACAAATTCACCAGCACAACTAAAGCTTTCTGGCAGCAGTTCTCCTGTTCAGCATAAACTTCCATCTTTTAGTTCCCCTTCTAATGTTGTGCCTGCATTTGGCTTGTCGACTATTAGTGAAGAGAGTGGTGGTGTTGAAGTAACACCATCTCCTTCATTACGCAGTGAGTCTGTGGAGTGGAGAGTCAGATCTAGGCCTTCCTAATTCTTTCTCTTTTTTTCTTTATTCTTTAAAAAAAAAAAAAATGATTTAGCTATGAAATTTAATTCTCTTTATCCATTGTGATATTTTATCTGCCATTCAATATTGTGGTATCCTTGTGTTGCACATATTGCTGCTCATTCTCTAAATCAGTAGCTCTTTTTCATCCTGCTATCCTGTTCTTAGCCTTATCCCACTCTCCTTTTATATCCTGCAGTGGATAGCTGTAAAGGACATGTTGTGAGAAAAATATCAACTATCTTGGTTTTTCTTAATTTTAGTAATATTCTGCCATGTCTCTTGATGTTCAATGGACACCAGAGAGATTGAAATTTTTGTTCCATGTCCAAAAATAAGTTTATGAAGGAAGACTGATGATATCCATTTTTAAAAGAGTTTTCATCTCTTTTACTCCACATTTTGTTAGCATTTATTGTTAATACGCTACATTTCATAAGTGAAGCTTGCCATTTTTTCTAAAGCATCTATCTGATGCTCAAAAATTACCTCAGAGTTGGTTTTAAACCCAATTTTAACTTTGAAAGCACATATTTTGACTTGGTATTTTTATTGAACTGTGGACCATCTTCCAGTTTTGCTCGTATGCTCAAGTATTAGCAAAATATAATCCATCTAGATTTTTAAAAACAAATGACCTTACTAACCTTGTACCCTTATATACTCTGTAGCAATCTCTTTCTTTATGATATTGTGTCTGAATCTTGATGTATGTTAACCCCACTTAGCAGCCTTTTGCTCAAGTTTATGTGTTCCTTCATGGTATTTTAAGTTTTCATGAATCTTGAAAATTATGCATTGGTTATAGAATGCAGTATAATTACTTTGTACTTAAACTAGTGTGGTACATTCTTCAGAAACTTCATATTTTAGATCAGCCCTTCAAAAGCTCATGAACTAAATGAGTTTCATGTTCCTTGATTTGGTAAAGACTTATCCTTTGCTCACACAATTTTCCTTAGCTAAACTTGCTTTTTTAAAAAACACATTAGGGTTGGTTTGGCCCTATTTTCCTATACTGAACGCACACGGCATTTTGAAGACATTTGATATAAAGGTAATTTTATTTCTACTTTTTAAATATTTCTTTTTATTATTATTAATACTACTTAAAGTGTGAGTGTGGCTAAGTACGATCTGCTTTAAACACTGCATGAAAGATACACCAAAGCTAATTTACCTAACCAACATCACTTAGATAAATTATTGTTACTGGAGTTACCTGATCTCCTTTGCTGTAAAACAAAACAAAAACTTTGTGTTGTGATTTTAGGTGCCCATTATGGTGAATTTATAGCTAGGCATCCATGTTTATTTTGCGACTGAAATTGCCTTTATTGCCCACCCTTCTCATAGTTGAAAATGAAATTTGAGTGGATGTTTAATGTCTATTTGTAATAGTTTTAAGTCTAATAGTTAAAATATGGGGGGACTTTCTTTCTCCAACGAAAGAAAGTTATTTTAATTTTTTCATGAAATGTTCTGGAAATAAGACATGCCCTGTATTTACCCTCTTTTAAATTATGAATTTGGCCCATTCCAGGGTTTCCAAAATTGACCTGACAGGCTTCATTCTTGTAATTCTCTTTTTTTTTAAATGTATGTTACCTATCTTATACAGGTATTCAAAGTTTTTAATGTTTTTACCATGTTAAGTGTTTGTCTGGGTTTAATGCCCCCCCCCCCCTGCTTTTTTTTTATTTTACAGTAACATACCACTGTGATTTCTGTTCATTTCAGAGATTTTGCATTTTTTGGTGTGGAATCTTCCTGCTCTATCTTTTAGCAGCTAGTCGTTTCATTGATATAATGGAGTTGTATATCTATATATACTTTTATGTGATACTTTACTAGATATGCGTACAAATATGTCACAATATGGCAATTGTGTCTATGTAGTGTGAAAGATGTACTATTTTATTCTTTCTGGATGTTGAATTTACTTCTCATGTCAAGAATTTTAAGTTACATGTGACTGAAAATTTATATCAACAGTACTCAAACTGAGAATATCGAGTAAGTGGTAAGATATTTCTGTACTAATAAAGAATTACAGAGTTTTGAATCATCGAAGAATAATTTGCCTGCCTCTACAAATAATATTGATAATCACAAATTTGCTCAAATACACCACATTTAATAACCTTATAACATTTTACACACATTTTAAACTGTTAGTATCAAAGAGTTTGTCTAAGTCAAAAATTGTAACAGATACAAAACCAACAAACTTTGATCGGAGGAAAAGACAACAATCAATTATGATTCCCTAGGCATATTAGACATAGTAAGACGGATAAGTGGTAATTGATGTCCCTGATGCCCTTGAGAGACATTGACGTGTACCTAAACAAAATGAAAACAATATGAATAGATCAAACAGCGTACACATTAAACACAAAATTAAGCAACAATTGACAAAATGCTTACCTGCTGATGCGAGGAATGCAAGACAGACGCGTGGCCGAGTGAGTGAGGGTGGCTGCCGTGACCAGGCGGGTGGCTAGCTACATGGCTCGAGGGGTGAGTGGTGTGGCTTGGTGGGTGGCTTGGATGGCTTGAGTGGCTGCCATGGTGAGGCAGTGTGTGTCCCGACGAGTGACTCAGGGCGTGGCTGGTGGGATGAGGATGACTGGTCACGTGGTTCGTCGGCGTGTGACTGGACGTGTGCGTTCCAGGCGGAGGGTAGCTGGAGGGGTGGCTGGACGGGAGATGGCTGTTGGGATGGCTCGCCAGATGCCCGAGAGATGAGGGTATGCCGGAAGGAGCACTCGTGATGGGGATGCTCACCAGCCGGTGTGGATAGATCGCCTGCCGGTGGACAATCAAAACGGCAGCACTTGTAAGAGCGGCACACGATGGCAAAACTGTTGGTTTAAATGTGTCAGCTGATGTATGCGTACCACAGACTGAGAGCTGATGACGGGGCCGGCCGGCTGGAACGTGGCGGGCCGGGGCGGCGGCTGCGGCGACGCGTGCGGGGACGCGTGCTGCGAGGACGGCGCCGAGGGCGGCGCTGGCGAGCGCACCGGGTAGCCGCTTGTTATGCTCCCAGTCTTGGCACCCTAAGAGAGCATTCGCAAAGAGTCAGGAACAGTCTGCAGAACAAACCTTTACGCATTGAGTGCGACAGTGAATTAACTCCTGGGATGGGAGTGTGACCACACCGGACCACACAGTGGTCACGCCGCACTCAAAGTGTAAAAAGGCAAAATTATGTCTTCGTACAAGAAACTGTAACAGGAAACCATCTCAAAGTCCAATGATAAGATTACAAGAGGTTCCCAAACAAATCATTTGGTACATCCATTTCTCAGTGTCAGCTTGGCACTGAATAATCTGAACCTATTTTTATTTTCTAAAATAAGAAGACTAAAAATTTGGAAACCCAGCTGTTGTGTCTTCAGTGGGTACATGCAAAATTACGAACCTGGAGTTGATTCTGAATGGGGATAACACCACCATGAATAGGCACATGTGTCGCTGGCCTCACAGGATAAAACTTGTCTTGATCTGCAAAGAACAATACAATGTGGTAAATTGAAATGAAAAATGATTAAAATGGAATGGTAAAATTGGAATACTGGAGACGCAACTTACAAGGGGTATGTGTAGGGGCCCTCGCCTGGGGAATGAACTGCACGTGACCCGGTTTGCTCACGGGGGGATCGTCACGCTCCCTCTCTCGCTCCCGCTCTCTGTTCTCACGCTGCTCGCGCTCCCGCTCGCGCTGCTCCCGCTCCCGCTCGCGCTCCCTCTCTCGCTCTCGCTCCGTGGTGGTGATGGCTGACGCGGCCACAGAGGTGGGTGGGGCTGCAGAGGGTGGTGCCACGTGGTGAGGTGCCACATTGGGAATCACCTGGGTGGTGTACAGCTGACTTGGGTGGGGCCCAGGGTAGAATCCTGCCTCAGGATGTCTCTCTAGAAAACGATGAGGGTAAGAGTCAATGTTTAATTTAAACAAGGTGTCGGCACTGAAGTGGAGATTACAATCTTTCAATGCCTTAAACTTATGTCATTAAAATAGACATCCTGTAATGAGGTCTCCAAAACACATTTAATGACAAATTCCATTTGTCATTTTAGCAAGATCAATATTAATTGAGACTATGTTTGAAGAGAAGCTATTCCCAAAACAGACAATTAAATATTCTGTAAGGCACCAGATGTACCGGTGGCGGTAGGTTTTTGTCATGATTACTTACTGTTCCACAGCACTGCACGACCACCGTACTCGCCAAGGCCTCGACGACTATCTTCTACCACATCTGTAAGAGGAGCTCATTAAGTAATAAAAAGAAGAAAGAAGGATTTCAGGTGGCTGATAAAGGGTTTGATGCATCTGCACACATTTTAACTGAGGCTCCTTTTCTAATCGCTTACATTATCTCACTCAACTAAAAAGTTGTGGTAAAAAGCTCTTTTCTGAAGTTAACTGAATTAACCAAGAGAGCTCTTCAATACACAACAGTATATAGAGGCTTTGAGTTGTGATAAAGATAAAGATGAAGTCTCTGAACAATCCTTCAAAATAGGTCCATCTTACCGCAAGATTTGATGATTGATAATTGTCCTGACCACAAGATTTGAATGTGATATGGTATTATGCCGATGGATTATAATCTTACCTTGCTGAAAAAGACATGTTTTAAAGGTTAGGAATTATTAATTGATATTTCTGTTAAAAACTACAGGTGACTAGGAGATAAACTTACAGGAGCCATAATTTCCCCAGGGTTGTGTCCTACTTTAAAGACCCTGAGAGGAAGTTGAGGGGTGTTGTGTTGCTGAAGAAGAAGTTGCTGCTGGTGCCCCGTTGCGTTAGAGTTTCCACTCAGTGACACTAGAGAATAGGGCTGATTGTGTTCACTAAAATGGACAATAAAGATTTAAATTAAACACCGTTCAAAATTAAATTTTTACTGCATTCAAAATGGAAAAATACCTCATATCAACTCTTGCACGGCGATGGCGACTGGCATTTTCTTCATTAAGTACCTTTTTCAGCTGCAAAAATAACTGATGTTTATCATCTTTCAATTTTCTTAAGTGAGATTCTAAACAATGGATTTGATTTTTAGTTTCTCCCAAGGTCATTCTATCCTTCTTATACTGTTCTTCTTGAAGTTTCCGTTGCCTCTCCTCTGCTTCTTCCTCAGCTAACTCTATAGGAAAACGGGTAAATCACCTCAATGTTAGAAAGAACAAAGAAAAATCGCTTTAGAACGCAATTTAGTACTAAACTTAATTTGAATTTACACACCTTCTTTTTTCTTACGACGACTTTGAATTATATGTAGCCGAAGAGCTTTCCACATTTCCTCCTTGCATTCCGGTCTTTCTATGATGATGGCAGGCATTTTTACTGCGAAGCAAAATAATCGTATACAGTATATAGTCATACGAAGTAGAAAAATTAATGGTAATCGCTCTATTTACCTGGATCAATCCTGGTGGTTTGATATGGAGTCCAACGGTTAACCAGTAGGTTAACCAGTGGACGCAAGCTAGATCAGACAAAGTTCTCCAGTGCTCCCCCGGGGATGTGGCTTCGGTATGCAAAACGGCACATAAAGCAGCAAAGAGAGATCAATAATTCATTCAATTGATTACAATAATTACAGGGTTTGTTTGAAGAAGCAAACGAATAGATGCCAAAACACCAAACAAGTACCTAGAAAAACAAAAACAAAACAAGACTGGCCACTGCCTTTTGTAAATAACATTTTAGAAAAAATATGACGAGAAGAAAACTATGAGAAATTTATAGTCTATCGAACAACAAACAACAACAAGAAAAAACAGTGTTTCAGGTGTCTGTCTTGAATTCTTGTTAAAAAACAATTAACTTCACTCTTAGTGAATTATTTTGGAATCCAGTTGTCTGAACCATCTCTGGTTAGTTGGTTTCTAGATTGTTTTCATCGTCAGTGGAAGAGAGGAGTGACCTACTACACAGAGTTCAGTTCAATCAGGCTTATCTCTTATAGCTTAATCATTCAATAAATTTGAATTCTTCAAACCCCACCTCACTCCTCATTAATATCTGCCGGGCTGTTTATTTATTTATTAATTTATTTATTTTGTCTGTTTAGATCTGCATCATCATGCGGCGAAGAGCTGGAGTTGGTGCCATACACAAGCAGAAGCTTGAACAAGAAAAGTATCGTGACAAAGGAACAGAAATTCAGGAGAACCAATTAGAACAAATGTCAAAACAAATGGAAGTGTTTCGAACAAATTTAGAGGACTTTGCTGCTAAACACAAAAATGAAATAAGGAAAAATGTACAATTCCGTAGGCAATTTCAAGATATGTGTGCATCAATCGGAGTAGATCCACTGGCTTCTGGCAAAGGCTTTTGGTCTGTTCTTGGTATTGGTGATTTCTATTATGAACTAAGTGTACAAATTGTAGAAGTATGCATTGCAACTAGTTACAAAAATGGTGGATTAATAACCATGGATGAATTACGCAAAAGACTTGTTCAAGCTCGAGGACGAAGTAAACAACATCAGGATATATCTATTGATGATTTACTGTGTGCTTCCAAAAAGTTACGAATATTTGGGAATGGATTCACTGTGTTACCAATGGGTAAAGGTCAATATTTAGTTCAGTCTGTACCAGGCGAGCTGAACATGGATCATACAGCTATCCTTCAAGCTGCTACAGACAATGAAGGACACATCAGTTGCTCTGATATTCAATCTAAGTTGGGCTGGGAACTAGAAAGGACCCAAAGGGGTCTAAATTATATGTTGCAAGAAGGCTTAGCATGGATAGATGTTCAGAATCCAAAAGAAAAAACATATTGGTTTCCTAGCTTATTTGCAGCTTGTGTTAATGCTCAGTAATACATATTGTTTAAGAAATGCTTGTTGTCTTTGTTGACTAATGCTTGAATAAATAAAAAGTTTTAATTGAACTCTTTGTTTCATATGGCCACCAGCTTTGCCATAAGTGATTTTAATAACTGAATGTTAATAAAATATAGCAAGATTGGATACAAAAATATAATCATATGGTGAAGGTAAAGAAGCACAAGCTTAACAATTAGAATACAAAGAATACTGAAGAAAAATGGAATACTACACAAGGTAAATTAAGGACATGCAGGTTACAATTACACAATATACTACACTTTGACTTTTAAAGAGGACAGAACAAGTGTAACGATGGAAATCTGAATGATATCAAAAGGCACACATTTGATACTAGATGGATATATGTTACCAACTTCTAAGGAAGTTACAACAAATTGCTATCCTCAAAACACATTATACTAACTGGATAAATTTTAAATTATAAACTTCTGAAAATAAAATGGAAACAATAATTTTAGTTACAATGAGAAGTGTTTTATGTAAGAAAAGAAACTGCGCAGAACAGCACCTACTTTTCATATTTGTACAAAATGTCTATATACTTTTAATTTTAGACTATTTTTAACTTTAACATGAAAATAAATTGTAAATTTGCTTGAGTCAAGATTAACAATAATGAAAAATCTTTTAGTCTTCATCGAGATGAAAAACTACTTAATCTCCAGTTCTACATCTTCTACTTCATCAAAGTGTGATGCCATCTGCTGGGCCCAGGTATCCAGTTGTTTTTCCTCTGGCTACAAAATAATTAACAAAATTAGACACAATGTCAAAAGGAAAGGAAAGACTTCGGTGAGGTTACTGACCTTCTTTTTCTTTTTATAAGACCGGCTTTTCTTTTTGATTTCTACACCAGTAGTCTCAGTTGTATTTTGATTTGCATCATTCTCATCCGCTTCATCACCAGAGAGTACCTCATCTCCACAGGCAATCCGTTTGGCAGGTCGAAATCTGTCGTAAGATCGCCTTGAGAGCTGTAATAAAAAAGAAAGTTAATAAGCTTAAATTGGCTTTGATGACATGAAATAGATGGATTTTAAACACAAAGCACTTACTTGAGTAAAGGGGGATGTCAATTCAGTGTCAAGATTTTCCTCTCCAAACAAAGGTACAGGTGTAGGAGTGAGGACACCCTGAGTTGGTTTTTGTTTAGATCTTGTAGATGGGGTTGAACTTACAAAGTCTGTAAGTTTTGTTTGAATTGAACGAGGGGTGCTAATTGAAGGTGAGACAAGCTGCAACTGCCCCCTAATAAGAGCTTGAACATCTTGTATGGACAGATTAGGCTTTTTAGGTTTCCCCTCCTCAGGAGCCATTACATGTCTAGGTATTGGATTTGATTTGGGTATGAATGGTGAATCATCATCATCAAAGCCAAAACAGTCATCTAGACCAGAGGAAGTTTGGGGAACAGAAAATTTCACAGTTGTTTTTCTTGGACCAGCTAGTTTTTTGCTTGGGGATACCTCAGGTAACTTTCTCTTGTTAACGTTGTTATCTACTTCAGGTCTAAATATAGTCCCTCGATGGGTAGAAAACATGCGAGTGGGTATTACAGAAGTTCGTGGAAGATCATCAAAAAGCTTTGAAATATCTGCAGATTGAAGTGATGGTTCTTCTGCTGCAGCTGGCGATAATGAAACTGATCCATTGTTTGGTGATGATGACGTTGCAGCCAACTGAGGTGTTGGTGTTGAGCTCAATACATTACAATTTTCAGAAGTCATGGAGCGTGTCACAGGTGAGGCAGGGATATTGCTTAGTGGTTTTGTCGGCAGAGATGAACATGAAATTGGTGAGGCTTCAATTGGCACTTCAAGTTCAGTTTCCATAAATGATGGACTCTCTCTCACACAAATGCTAGGTATTGAAATACATGGACTTCTGACAGGTGTGAGGAATGGTGTTGACTTCAGCTTATTCTTAACAGTAGATTCAATATGTGATGACACATTTGCTATTTTGGCTTCCACAGATTTAGTATCAGGTTTTTTGCCAAGTGTTTGCTTGGTGGATGAAGTTTTATTGCTAGTAGAGCAGGAAGCCAATGGAGAACTGCAAACTGGTGACGTAGTTTGAATTTCATTCAGCAACTTGACACTTGCTGAAGTTTGACACACTATATTTTTTTGATTGGGAGTTAATATGGCACCTATCTTCCCTCCAACATGTTTTGTAATGAGTCTGGATGGAGCTTTTCCTGTTGTTGGAGTTGATGTAAAGTGGCTATCAACTTCAAAGTCTAAAGAAGTATCAACTGGAGGTTCTTTTAATATTGTTTCCTTCTGTTTAGACGGAAGGAGTTGTTGCTTGGTTGAAGCAGAGCAAAGTTTGTCGCGGTGAGCTCCCCTGTCTTCCGAAGTTAGAATTGGTTCTTTGGTTAAGCTTGGAGCTCCTTTACATTTCACATTGGTTGTCTTGTTAGAAGTCACAGATGTCACTTCTGTTTCATTTGGTTTGGACTTCTTAGGTTTGGTGGGCTTCACAACAACAGGTTTTTTGGATGGGTCCCATTTGACAACACTTTTAGCAGATTTCTTCTTCTGCGGCTGTCGCTTTCTCTTTTTCTTGGTTGGAGCAGCACTCTCACCAGAAGAATCACTCTCATCAAAAGCATACTCATCAACAGGGTCATCCCTTACATCTGACCTGCGTACATTCTTATACACAGGACCAGAAGAAACTTCCTGAGTGTCAGCATTATTTGAATCATCCTCAGTAAAGCGGACTGTTTTCCTTGTTTTGCTCTCTTGAACCTTTTTCTCTGAATTTACAACAGCACCATCATTACTTTTCACACTCTTCTCACCAACTTGAGACGCACCCCTGACAGCATTTCTACGGGTAGGAATGGCTTCATTTCTCACCTCACGTAATGTTCCTTTGCTACCTTTCTGGTTAACAGTAGTTTTCTTTTTCACTGATTTAACCTCGCTCTTCAAATTCTCTTTGTCAGTCGATAGCTGCTTAGGTTTAGAAGTCTGCCTTGTAACACGAGATCGACCAAAGAAAATAGAAGGATCCATGATGGTTAAAGTTCAAAATATGTCACCAGATGATAGCACGTATAAATCACTGTTAAATCTCCAAAAGTTTAAGAGAAGGACGTCCTTCGGGCTGCATATCCTTCGTTGTAATCGTTTTGCAAGTGAAGATGACGCTGGGATGAGGCATGCGGCACTAATGATTTACACATGTCCACTGAAAATTTGTACGCACATTCCACTACATAGCATTTGTCAATCTACGCACAACAAGCAGCTTTTCACAATACTCCGAATGTCTTGCCTTTTGAGCGCGATTTAAGATGGCAGATTACTGTTTTACCGGCTCTGGCGCCAACGTTCTTTGTTGTGGGATTGAAATTTCAAATCTATATCGTCTTCTGAAACCAGAAACGGCAACCTTGCAGAAAATAAAAAAAAGAAGAATTACACATTTATACACAATGTTCCTCAGCTTTATAGCTGTTTGTTAAACAAAAACAAATATTTTAAATTTTCCCGAAATTCAGGTAACAACAAAGATGATATAAGATAGAATTCATGTGGCATAACTATGTCTACACTTTTCAAGTTCAAAGGTTGGTGCAGAAGTCCCTGCAGTTGTTAACAAAAAAAACTGTGAAGCAGACAGTTCATTTCAAAAACGTAAACATTGCCTGGTCGCTTGTTGTGTGGTTTGCGTTACTAGATGTTCTTGCCAGGTTATCTATTTGATTCTAATACATTTGAGTTTCTGTTTGAATAACTATTTGAATAATAATAATTAGGCTTGGTATACATCCAATTTGTACAATGTCTGCTCATGGTAAAGAGACAATTTTATCTTTTTCAAAAACTGTTTTGCAAATTCTGTTAACATTTTAACCAGGGATGGTTTTTCATTCGACATTTCCTTCTCTTTTAGATCTTGTTGACATAAAGGAAGCAAAAGACGAACTTTCTTTTAATCGGTCCGTATATCCCAAAATATGTGCTAATTGGTTCCAGCAGTCACTTAAAACTGACTTGAAAACAGCAGTGAGTTACCCTGCGGCATGACATCTTGTATAACTCTTATTTATGTTAGATTTTCTATATCCTTTTCTTCATTCTTCTTTGTTGCAGATGAAATTCCAAGTCAGCACAGGAAATGAATGTAATGCACTGAAATCTAGTTATAGAAATAGCGAAGATATTGAGAAGATTGGATTGTGGAGGAAAGTTCCAGTTTTGTACGAGGTATTGAAAGTTGATTATTTCATTCGTCTATTTTAATATGGATCAATACAGGTCTTTGCATTATTATTTTAACATTACAGGGAAAAAATAAGCAGCTAAAACAGAATGTAAATCAAATTTCAGAAGCAATAGATGTTATAAGCAGAATTAAGGCCACACAACAGTAGTCATCTATTTTTAAATTAAGTATGCTTACATGCAGTTCAGTAATAGCATTCTTTTAAATAAGAATGTAATAAATGAAATGTATAAAAAATATAGATTACAAACACACATTTAAAAATAGGATAATTTAGACCCCTTTTCAGTCTTTGTCATTGAAAATAGTCGCACTTCATTTCTCTTGATATTACCAAAAATTCATGGTAAAATACTTTCACACATTTTTGACAAACAGAAAAGAAAAGGTAGCACATCACAGCATCAAGAGACTTAAACTAGGAGACGAAACTTATTATCTGGGAGGCTATATAGAATTATCACAGGGGCATTTTTCTCAAACCGTAGATCATAAATTTCATCCAATACTTCAGCAATAACCTTTTTGTTTCTTGGCAACCTAAAAAAGGAAATTTATGACACAATTTGCTATAACACATAATATCATATATCTTAAAAAAGATTCTGAGCATTTTCTCACCTTTCTAAAGCTGCTTTTCTACTTTCATTAAAATCTTGTTCACTCTCTAAGTCAAGCAGTCCAGCAAGAGAACAAACAGTGCTTCCATCTAATCCACCAACAGCCAAAACTTGGATGGGAGCTCTTACATCTAATTTTTGGACAATGCGAAGGGTGTGGCTGTAAATCTAGAGTAAAAGGATACCATGAAGACAAGGGTCAAGGTAGTAACATTTCATCATCAATTAAGTTACTTTACTTGCCTGAGTTTGGCATCGCTTCCTGGAACTTGCAGCCATTCTCTCTGAACTTAAAAAGTTCATGTTAATGACCATATTATGTTGGTGACCATGAGTTTCCACATGGGTATGCCGGTGGGAGTGAGTGTGATTATGAGTGTGAGAATGGTTGTCTCCTCCTGCAAGGTTCTTAATCTCTTGTCTCTGCATGGGCAGAGCAGAAACTAGGCCTTCATTTGTATCCCGACATAGACGTAGGGCTCTCAGTAGAAATTCCGTCAATTCTGTACGAAGTACTTTTTTCTCATGAAGCCTGGGCCAGGAAATAAAGTCAGAGTTTAGGTAAAGCAACAAAGGTTATTGGAAACTAAATTAGGAAAACTAACCGCTCTTTTTCCCACATCCTAACACGAACAGAGCTTGAGTCTCCTTCTCGTAGTATCACCATAAGAGGTACTGCCATTTCTTGACAATATTCTTCTGTTTCATGTTCAGTCTGAAATAAAATGGTTCAATCTAATCAAATTTGTTTTGTGTTTGAGAGAGACCATAAAACTATAATTAGGTGATCTTACAATGTCCAGCAAAAGACACTTCATTCCTGACCCCCAAAGATCCTTAGCAACAACTGCAGCATCCAAAGCTGTTTGATGGCCAGAGGACCACAAAACAACATCTAATGATTTCACCCTTTCATCACTATCATGTAAGAGTGTGACCACTTTGTCCATACAAATACTAACACCAACAGCTGCCTGGGGAGGACCAGGACGTAACATTCCACTTCGATCAAGAGCTTGCCTGCAAAATAGAAAAGTTGAAGTCTAAAGAAGACAGCCAACGCCCGGCTCAAAATTAAAAAAAAATAAATTAGTGCTGTAGCTACTGACCTGAAAGAGGCGATCATTCCATCGTATCTGCCACCAGCTGCAATTACTTCAACGCCCCCATGCCGGTGTTTGTTTTTGTTTTCACAAACTAACTGGCACATAACTCCAGAGTATTGATTTATATTGCGAACAAAAACTGGACTTACTAATATTGGACACTGAAAATAAGGACAAGTAAAATATTTTACTAAATATTCAGATGAAAATACATACCAGGCGAAATCAGCATACCTTGATGCCTAATGCTTGGGCATAGTTGATAGTATTTTCAAGATCATGTAGTCCTTGTTTGGCCAAGGATGCAGCTTCACCTTTACGTTTAGTAACAACGCGAAACGTTGCAGATACTTTGGAATATGGGCCCTCGACTTCAAGCAAGGAAAATAGGGAAGCCATTTCAGGTTCTGTGAGGATTTCTTGTAGTTGTTGTCTAAGATTATTTTTATCCTTTACAAGCAAGAAATTGATTGATGGATAAGTTCCAGTTATACCTCAAAATGTTTACAAGAATGCGCCATATTTACCCTTGCTTCACTGCACACGGAAAGAATCTTCGAATGGTGATCCTCTCTCACACAAGAATAAAACAACGCTGCTTTTACCAAAGATGTGTGATTAAGTCTAAATGCACATGCAAGATCTCTCAGTCCAGGAAGTTCAGATGCCATCTCCCAAACGACAGCTAGTAACTCAGCATCTAATAGTAAACTTCCTGAATAAAAAAAACATTTTCAATTGAAAATCTTACATTAATCTACCTCAAAATAAGAAATTTAAAATTAATTTGTGTTATTATTTCTATGTATGTAATTTAAACAATTCGTTGGGAATTAAAAAACAAAAAATGATACCAAACACAATAAAAGTACCTGGACTTGGAGTCACAATATCAAAAGCACACTCATACAGCTCTCTTGGATGGAAACCATATACTCTTTTCTCTCTGTAAACCCTCTGAATCGCATAACGCTTCAGACATGATATGTTATTCCATGCAACATAACGTGCAAAGTTGACTCGGAGATCATGAGGAACATTAACAATGCCACCCCATCTTGTCATGAGTCGAACAACAGAATCAACTTCTGAGTCTACAGCTCTTTGAGGCATCAGGAGCGGTGTTGTAAGACTGACAGCACCTTTGGGATAAAAATAGATGGATATAAAAAATGGGATTTACATAAACAAAAGAAAGAAAAAAAGAGAGAAAGTGTAGAGGTCTGATGGTTACACATACCATGCCTCTTAAAAACCTTAACTACTACACTTTTTGCCATGTCTTGGAGAACTAAAAACCGCTGAAGACTAAGTCCTTTTGGAGGAACTGCCATGTCAAATGTAACATCTTCTGCTGGTCCAACATCCTGCCGAAAACAATCTGAAATCATGTATTTTTCAGTGGTAGACGGATAATCTTTTATCAAAGGAATCGTACCTGTTTAAAACAAGAAGCAACAAGATATTTATATGCTTTACTCTGAGGATTTCTCAAAGTATGGCGAACCATATCTTGTAGCTCTGCATCTTCCAGTAGCGGGGGAGGCAAGGAGTCTGAAGCAAGAAGTTCTTCAGATGATGGTCTCTTTGATGGTTCATGATCAAGCAGCCACCTTCACAGTTATAAATTTATAGATTAAAACTCATTGGTTTGGGAAAGGTGGCAGGATTTCTATGAAAAAGTAAATGACAAAAACCCACCGAATAACATGCGCTTGTTTTATCATTTCACTCATAGGAAAGTTAACTGGAAATATGATTTGCCTTGAGCGAAGATTGTGAAGGACAGAAATCCGTTCCATACCAGTTTGTAGAGGTGGATAGCACATCTCAAAAAATATTATGCCTAAACTATAAATGTCAACTTTCTAGAATGAGAAAAAAATAATTCAGCACATCAGCTTATTCTTTCATTGGTGTGTGTAATCTATGAAATGTAATTTATGTAATCTTTGGTGTATCTAATATGAATTTAATATACCTGATTGTACATGGCTTTTGATAACGAATTGTTGACCTCTGGTGCAACGTATAATGCTGTACCAATATGGCTAGTTAGTGATTGATCATTTGAATCATATCTATCAGAGTTGATATGGAACTGTTCGATATGTGATACTTCCAAAGTATCCTTTTCTTTTGTCGCCACCCTAAAATATGGGAATTAAAGGAGAAAAAAATAAGAAGGTGAGTAAATTGATAAAAAGCGAAACTACTGTGATTGTTTTTGAATTAGATTTGATTAAGAATATAGACTTGCCTTGGTAAGCTGCTCATAGTCGCAAGACCAAAATCACCAATTTTCACATGATCTTGAAAATCTAAAAAAATGTTTACAGGTTTCAGATCCCTATGAATCATTCCTTGCTGATGAATATGAGCCAAGCCTTCAACAATTTCTCTAAATAATCTCCAAACTCTTGATTCATCTTGGCACAGGCCCTCATCTATTGCTGTCCTGAGCATAAAGAAATTTGTCAATACATACATTGAAACCAGATCAAAATCCCTGCAATTTGATATACATAGAAATTAATAAACTGAAAAAGTAGCATACCTTAACGTGCTTTTTTCACAGAATTCCATTTGAATATACATAAATTGAATTTCACGGTGTAGTGGGCTTAAGCTGTTCTCCAGCTCACTGTTGGAATTTGCAGATTTACTTTCAAGTTCAACTTCATTGCCTTCGGGAGATGGTTGAGAATCATTTTCAAACACAATACTATCAGACATATCTTGCATAGACCTATTAAAAATTAAAAAATAGTAATATAGATTGATAAAGTATATGAAGGAGCATAGTAACTAATTGCAACATGTCACAAGTAAAATTAATGTACTCACAAAAAGCCCAACCACTGTTCCCCATCAGGTATTTCACTATCAGAGTCAGAATCACTTTCAGAATCAGAAGATTCTTGAATGGCTGTACTGGACACACTCCATTCCAAACTTCCTTTAATTGTGGGGGCTAGCTCTTTAAGGGCCTGAAGGGGCAACACTAGCTTATTTAATTTCTTAAAATAAATGGAATAATCATTTTCTTTCCCTGTTAGAACTTACTTTTACGGGGCGGTATGGTTTGAGGACTGATGGACTTCCACTGTTTGAATCTGATGAAACAACTTCAATAGTCGCGCTTTCTATCCATGAGTTATAATAACGGACAACATTTTCATGGTTTAGCTGTGACAGCAATTTTACTTCTCTTGTAATGCGGCGGTTGAGTTGGCGGTTGCGTGGATTAAGTTCAATGCGTTTAATTGCATATTCTCTCCCATCCAGTTTATTTCTTACCTACATAATCAATTAAAAATAAAAATAAACACATTAAGATACTTTCATTTCAACATATAATTGAAATTTTTGCAACATCAAATATGAGCTACCAAAACAAATACCTTTAATACATCACCAAATGCTCCCTTTCCAAGAAACTTTAACTCTTCAAATTCACTCAAGATTCTAGACTGACTCTTGGCATCATGTGGAAGGAAACACATTTCAGCATCTGGCTCCTCATCACCAGACACACAATCTTGAGTTACCTTTAAAAGAAACAAGTTACCATTTACATGTATTTCATACCTGCTATATTTACAATTCAACATACATTGAATACATAATTGTATATAGATTTTAACACTAAAGTTTGACAATTTGACTCTTTACCTTGATATAACAGTCTTTGAATAGAGAGGGTTTACTCTCTGGTGAATGATCTTCATTGTAATCACTGTAAAAATGAAAACCAAAACAAAAAAAAATACTTTGCAAACAGAAATTAACAATGTAAAATAGACAATCAGGTGATTATGGTAGCTTGTGCATACCTCTGTGGAAGATTGGAAGGATCTTGATTGAGGCGGAGGCTTTCTCTTCTTTGACGGCCCTCAGCACGCAAGGCCTCTTGTTTTCTATGAACTTCATTTTGAATAGCTTGTCTCTAAAAACAAAAGTATTTGTTCAAAATTTTATTTATGTACATTTATATTAAGAAAAATAAAAAAATTCACAGTTCAAGCATTACCTCCTTCTGCTCACGGAGTGAATTGAGTTGTTGCTGTTCTTGTTTTTGTTGCTGCTGAAGAAACAACATTTCTTCATGAAATGATTTGAATCCTGGTTTGTTGTGTTTGTGTAAAAAATCCTAGAAACATAGACACACAAAATCAAAGTGCACACCTGCCTTTACTTCATGGAAATAGTAGTATTTGATCTTGATCCAATCAGGAAACAAAACTAGAACTGGGCAAAAATCTATACTCAAGAGGTGCACCACATCTCGTTTCCTACCCGTAAACGTAGACTTGTGCATTGTGCTAAGAACAGATTTTGACACAGTCACTGTACTGATTCTTACATGGATAAAGCTATAAATAGAGATTTCTTCAATTCCAACCTGTACATGTTGCGCAATTTCATAAACCATCTCCTGTCCACGGAGCTTTGCAGTTAGCTTCTGCAGTTCCTCCATTAATTGTGATATGTCACATGTTGAGATGCCTTTGCTTTTGACAACCTTCAAAACAGGAACTCTGTAATTAAAATGAGTAATGTGAGAAATTAGACTTTTACTTTGACCAGAAAAAGTCAAATTTGAATTGTTGTTTGACATACTTTTCAGGGTAGGATTGGCAACAAGTAACTTGCAAATGAACATCAGCATGGATTTCTTGGATGCCTGAGCTGCCTTGCTGAGGACTCAAATAAAGAACAAAGTCCAGAGGCTGCCACAGGTCATTTTCATCGAGTTTTCTGAGATCCTCTAATTCATTTTCAAAAATTGCCTGTAAATTTATAAAAAGAGAGTGACATTACATTATCTCAACAAAAATAGACGGGAACGAGAAAAGCAATTCATAATAAAGGAAATGTATAATCTGTAACTAAAAGTATTATCTCTTTCTTCAAGGAAAAGTAGTGTTTACAAAGGTATCACAGGGAACTGTTTATTATAACCTAAACAAATCGTGAGACAGAGTTCAAATGCAAAGTTTACCTTCAAGGCGGTTATTTCATTTTCTTGTCTCTCTTGTGTGGAAGTAGAGTTATCTATTGACGACATTTTACACTTATGTCGACCATCTTTTAGCAATATCAGCACCGATTACAGCATTTATCCGGCACCGACATGGCACGGATGAAGACAGACGAAAATTTAAATCCGATAAGATATGTAGTTTAGTTTCATTGATGAAAAATTTAAAAGGAGGCGCGGTAAGTTTGAATTCCACCGCTCTGCTCTCGGTCAAATTACGAACGTTTGTGCCGCAAATAATAATAGGCAGATTTGGTAAATAACATCGAATATATATGCTGTGCATGTCTTAAGTGAGTGTCAGATAGTTTCAGCGTTTTCAGAAGCTCAACGTACCTCTATTTGGTCGCAATTTTTCATGCTTCCTGTCAGTAAGTTGTTTCCGTGTATTTGTGTTTTTCCTTTGCCCCTTGGTATTTGGTTGTCACTTGCAACCTGATGAACAATTTTAGTTACTGTTTCAATTCCATAACTTTACTCGAAGTGACAGGGTACATAATCTTTTAATAGCTAGATCTGGTTAAAGTGATCTGGTTAAGGTTCATGTTGGTTCTGCGATGACTTGAGATCATATTTAATTGTGAAATTACTATAGTTTGGCCGTTTCTTCTCTTATGATAGTGCTGGTGTATTTTTAGTTAGAACTGAAAATGTTATAGATTATCCAGTGTTAGTTAACATTTTGTAAATAGGATATTGTCAAATAGCACCATGAACGCCATTATTTCTGTTTGTCACTTCTGTGAACTACATGGCCCAAGTGTCTTATTAAGCACGCAGAGCACTCGTTCCCACAAACAAGCAAATCTTAAACGAAATAAATTTTATGGATTACCCGAGTGTCTCCGGACACCTGGAGATGCAACAACTTCTTCATGTGAGGTAAAGTATTGTTCATGTAATTGTGGTTTATTGTTGGTGCGTTCTTACTCCTTTGTTTGTTCTAGGCCTGCCAGTCTGTGAGCAACAACATTTTTGTTACCTCTGATCATGATACTCAAACAAGTTATATCAGCTCACAGCTTCCTTGGCAGTCTGAAACTGAAGCACTAGTTCGTCAAGCGTGTACAAGAAGCCTCAGCTGTGAAGTATGTACTTTTGCAACGTGTTGTCTAAATATTTTATTTATTTAAATGAAAGTTTGAGAAATGATTACTTTCATTCTAGGTCAGCCAGGGAAAGGAAGGAGTATTAGTATTTAGTGATGATTTGGGTGTGGGAGGCTCTCGAGGCTGCAGTGTATTAAGCCATACATTTTTGATTCGCGATTCATTGGCTAGAGGTTTTCATCGGTGGTTTTCTATCACAGTTCTGACTCGAGATAGACTACTACTACTTAATGTATGGCCATTTTTAGAAAAAAATATATCTATTTTTGTATCAGAATTGCAATCAGCTGCAAACAAGGTATGGCACGG
>NW_026267541.1:190197-191248 GCF_000697945.3 Frankliniella occidentalis | reverse complement strand
ACATCACGAGACAGCGTGTTAATTCAAAAAATTCTGACCGTCAGGGCAACAAGTCTACTGAGCGCGTCGGCAAAGCGACGGGCGTGCGCGACGGACAGTAGGGACGACGTCAGCCACCAGCACCTGTCATGTTGAGCAGATCATGTACCACGTGAGAGATATCTCCAGCGATTCCACACACGATGCCATCTGCCGGCAAATCTTGTAAGGTCGCCCGGGTGGCTTGATAACTCTCGCGCGGTATTCGTCTACTTTCCGCGTCAGATTGACTTCCTTACCGTGCCCGTTTCGGCTTCATCGGGTATACTAACTGCCAACTTTAGGTGTGTGAGCAGGGTCTGTACGCGCCTCATTTACGTGCACTTAAGAAACGTGAAAAACATGAAAAATTGATGTAGATTTTTACCCGGGGTTGTCGTGTATTCGTATCACACACCACCCAGAGCTGCGCCCACACACACATGTTCGTCGGTGTGTTTGAGCAGCCTATTTCACCGCAAAGTTTGGCCATAATTTCGAATAATACGACAGCGCAGCAACTGTTAAAGTTAGTTTTGTGGGCCAAAACGTGGTTTGTGGTTGTGGTAGTGTAACGCGACGGGCCTGGCGGCTATCACAGCTGTGATAAGCGTGACTCAGTGTGACACCCCGGTCCCCCCCCCCCCATTGCACCCCTCTCCTGCCGGACTGCGTGTCCCCCTCCCCTCTACCCCCGGGGTGCTCGGCTATCCCCACGGTGGTCCCTGAGGCCAAGTTTAGGCCGGTGATGGCATCCCTCCCTCCCCCCCTAGGGCTTTTCCCTCCCGGCCAGCGCACCCCGCCTCGCAGCCGACCGCACCCACACAGATATCCGCTCTATTACATGCGAAGAGCTCTGTTTGGCCAAAGTACGGACAATAGTCACCCCCTGCCCCACCGCTGTGCGGAGACGGGACGGAGCGGAGCCCGCCCGTAGAGAGAGTCCGAGACAGAGCTCTGCAAAAGTCCCCTCACCGACCGACCGAGCTGACCGGCAGGCGGTCGGCACCGACCGCGTGCAGGTGAGAGGTGA
>NW_026267541.1:188092-188808 GCF_000697945.3 Frankliniella occidentalis | reverse complement strand
CCCCCCCGTTCGTCGGAGGTCCCGTAACCGGAAGGGATCCAATCTCGGAAGCACCGAGAGTTCCCCCTCCATCCAGGAACTGGACGATAGCATGGCCAAGGCCTGGCGCCTGGCATGGTCGGGGTCACAGCCAGAGCGGCCAGGGCGATCTGGACCGGAAGAAACGGTGCAGATGAGGGAGAAAACGAGGGTATCTATCGGCTCTGTCATGCCCGTATCTAAGTCCTCACGCTATGGCAAGGGGGGGGGGGTCGTATGCCGAACTGGTTGCCTGAATTACACGCGCAATGTGGTCTACTTTTGGGCGGTTCATCTGAGACTAACGGGTAGAGTAGGAGTTGGGCGAGGAGCCCCAACGCGGGATCGAATTGTACTCTGGTGCAGGCCGACAAATTTTTGTCTGGCGACTGATTTCAACTTCTCTCTGCGGAGAGGCATTGGCGGCTAGAGGAGGTGAAGAAGTGATCTCACATTGCGCGCGCCATTCCCTTGGCCCGACAAACGGAAAAGCTATACAGTGTTACCCTGCGGCAAGCCCCGCCACCGACCGCGTTGGATGAGAAATGAGTCCGACCAGAGAAAGAGAGCAAGGGAGAGACAGACAGATAGAGGCAGAGAGAGAGAGAGCGAGGGACGCAGAGAGAGGCACAGAGAGAGGGAGAGGGAGAGAGAGGGAGAGAGAGAGGGAGAGAGGGAGAGAGGGAGGGAGAGAGGGA
>NW_026267541.1:187041-187365 GCF_000697945.3 Frankliniella occidentalis | reverse complement strand
GGGGAGCTGGGGAGGGAGGGAGGAAAAGAGGCGGGCGGCCGTACAAAAGGCAGGCGCGCTGCTTCGCGTTGGGATTAAGCTGTCGCCGCAGAGCGAGGGGCATTAAGGGAGTGGGAGCGCAGCTCAACGTAACGTCGCTCGCGGAGCTGCCTTTCTGAAGAGTAAATCCCCCCACTCGGCCGCCACATGTCCTCATCGACCCCCTCCAGGGAGGTTAATGTAAGGCATGAAGCCAAAAGGCTCGCGTTTCATTTTTCCGCGGCGCGCGGTGCTGTCTGATTTACGGGGCAAGTTGACGGGGGTGGTGGAGGCGAGCTGGGGGGG
>NW_026267541.1:184675-185903 GCF_000697945.3 Frankliniella occidentalis | reverse complement strand
GAGGACGGCGGCGTGTTTCCCAAGGACCCCGTCCAGCCGCATAATTACTCCCCTCTCCGCTCCCTCCCCCTTCTTCCCTTCGATCAACAGTTCGATCCCGGCCTGGCAACAGCAGCAGCACCATGGCCTCACTCAGCTACTTACGTTTGCCGCGCGGTAAAACACGAGCGGAAAATAATAATAAAAAAAAATCATTTGAAGAAAATGGTCGACCAACACGAAATGTGTCGTGGAGATCGCGGGTGGGCCGGGCCAGACGGCGCGGGTTGCCCTTCCAGTACTACCAAGTGTTTAGAAAGGCGAAATGTTTAGGGCCTGTGAAAACAGTGGGCCAACTGAGCGAGTAGTAAACCTGTGCCACTACCGATTTGGGTCTATGGTTTTATAGACCAGAACAGGGTGGCACCTGGTGGTAACGACAACAATCGTTTTTGGTCGTTGGCCTTGTGTTTGTAGTCGTTTTCCCTTCGTTTAGTCGTTGCCTTGTGTTCGGGGAGGATGTACTCGCCTAATGTTTGTGCGTGTTTAGGTGAGCAGCCCGGCACAATCTGCAACTCGTCCTCTCCTCCTCCCCTCCCGAGTGGCGAGGCGATCCGTTCGATATGGGTAGGAGGGCAGTGCAATGGGGTGGGGGTACGCAGCGGTACTGCTGGAGCCGGGACAGCTTGTGCGACTCCAGGTCCTCTTGCAGTCCCACTCCAGTCGCTCTCCAGCGCCACTCGACCTCCCTTCCCCTTCCCCCCACGAGGGTGCGCCGCCGCGCCGCCGGGTCATTCGTGTGGCGCCAACCTCCCCTCCCCCTCCCCTCCAGCCCGCCATCGCATTTGTACCCCTCTCCCCCTCCCCCCCCTGCTCGCCACGAAGCGTTGAGGAAAGGAAGGGGGTCGTACGGAGTCGACACGCATTCCAGGCGGGGCAGAGCCTCGGCGTCGTCGTGGTCGTTGTGCGATTTTGGTGCTGCTAAGGAAGTATGATTCGCTCGCCGTCCTCATAATGCTCGCCTTTGCAGCTGCATCCGAATGACCTGCTGTGAAGACCATCATCATCTTGCGCCCCCTCCTCCTCCTCCGCCAACCAAACCTTCATGTATGTGCACCGGGTGTCGCAGACGCTAGGCCCACGGGTGGGTTTGCCGCCTGCCCGTAAGGCACCATGGTCGCTTTGTGAGTAGGCAAACCCGCCCGCACCGGCGCGTGCTGCGAAACACCCGGCACCGCATTGCACCCCC
>NW_026267541.1:181043-184005 GCF_000697945.3 Frankliniella occidentalis | reverse complement strand
GGGGAGGGGGGAGGCTTACGTTGTCTTGTTGAGCGATTTGGCGTACAATGCGCGTGGTACGTGATCGCCTGAAAGCGATACGCCCTGAGGTGCCCTTCCCCCTTTTCGGACTGCGCAACAATAGCAAAATCACTCCCGTGGTGCTCACGTTCGTCCAAATACCGGGCATGACAAAATGCACCTGGGTGCCCTGACAAGGATGGCAGCACAAGCCAACACTCACCCTTTTCTCCAAGTTCACCGTCACCAAGCCGTCACCGTATTTAAAATTGTAGTACTTTTATGACGCACATCTCATGGGCTTTCGAGTTTGAAATAAAGTGTAACTATTTACTGCGTATTATTTAAACAGATTAAAAGAAAGTCGGTGGAAGAGGGGCAGGGGGTGTTACGGGCAGTTTTATTTCTTTTCCATAGCCAGACGCCTGTGAGTCACAGAATACCAAAACCGAGTTATCACCTGCTCGTTAAACAGAGGGCAGAATATTTGGATTTCGTTTTCACGCCCGCGCCGCAGTTTTAATTCTCTCGCTGGCCGCCCGTTTCGCGCATGTTTATGCAGATAAGGACGTGCAGGGGTGCATGCACTCCTTTGTTTGCCTTTGGGCCCCTCGGGCGGCCGTGGCGGTGGCGGTACCCGCTGGCGGGCGCAGCCGGGCTCACGGCCCGCATTGCGGGGGTGCGTGACAGTCCAGCCGGGGGGTGGGGGGGGGGGGGGGCCCCAACAGGGGGGGGGGGGGGGGGGGGGGGGGGGCACGCAACAGTGGTCGGGGTGGCGGCGCGGCCAGGGCGCCCAGCGAGGAGAAAGCACAGCGGCGCCGGCGTAGGCGACCCGCTCCCGGTCTAACTTTTGTGGTGTGTTCGGTTGGTGCGGTGACATGGACTGTACACGTTGTACTGGAACAAGAGGAGATAGTTTAGCGTGACGATCTGTACGCTGATATAGCTACTATCTTTCGTATTTTGTTTGTAGTTTCCGTGCAGTTTTTGGATTCCTGTTCACGAGGAGCCCACAACTCCGAAAAATCCCGTGTACACCTGAATTCTGGATTTCACATGATTTCACGGATTTCAACGGATTAAATTTTCTTTGATTTCTGTAGGATTTTCGGTGATTTCAGTATGATTTCCACTGCTTTCTGTTAGGTTTCCATTGATTAATTTCAGATGAATTCGAGTGATTTCATATCAATATTTCAAGATATTTCAAATGATTTGAAGTGAATTCTAATCACTAAATTTTGCAGATTTCGATGTAATTTTGGGGGGATTTCAAATGATTTAAAGGGATTTGAATGCGATTTTTATCGAATTCGAACGAATTGAAGAGTGAATTCGATGGAATTCGCGATATTTCTAATAAATACGAAATATTTCACAAGATTTCAGTGAATTCTGGTGATTTCGAAATGATTTCGAGGGCCTGTACACCTTATTCCAGAGTTGTCGGCCCCTCGTCCTGTTCACACACGTTCTATTCGGGTTGCCATCCCCCTTTCTTTAGGAGCCTCAATACAACCCTTCTCCTCACCCTTAGCCCCCCCCCCCCTCCTTACTTCCAGCTTGCCCGGCGCCCCGCTACGACGTCCTACACACCGCTCTGCGGTGAAAGTGCCCCGCTTCTCCCTTCCCTACCCCGGCCGGGTTTTAGGCCATTGAGACAAATTTGACGGCGCCCCGCCCCTCCACCCACCGGGCCTACTGACCCTTCCGGCCGCCAGGCTCCCCTGCATAGCCTGGGATTTTGAAGGCATTTCGCCGCGGGACGTCCCGCCCGGTCGATGTCATTACTCGCCGTTTTATTTTTAATTATAATTTGTTAAAAGCAAAAGTTGATTGCCCGCTGTACTATACACTTGCCCGCTTGCACGTAATGTAATGAGGAATAATGTCGTACTCGGAGAAAGCGAGAGGCGAGAGTGCGGGCGTTGAAGAAAATCAGGGGGAGAGAGAAGAGAGGGAGAGAGAGTGAGAGAGATACAGAGAGGGGGGGGGGGCGGTTTGTTCTGTGCCGGGCCGTTCGACTCCCGTTCGGCCCGAACGCCGCGCCAGAGCCGTGGCGTTCCTTTAGTAATGAGCCCCGAGAGACTTTCTTATTCATACGGCCGAGCAGCCAGGCAGTGGAGAGCACGGGGGAGGGGGGCCCCGGGGGCTACGCATGCAAGCGGTTCGGTTTCACGGGGTCCCCGGGTGGCGCTCCGCTGGCGTTACCGTTACGCCCCGCTCTGTCAGTCGGGCCGATACGCTGGCCGGGCCGGGCCGGGATGGGGGGAGGGGGCACCCCCGTGGAGTCGGAGCTCGGGACCATGCATTCTTCACGTGGCGCAAAGAAGCAATCCGTTCGCTGATTTTATCCCTTTAACCTTCTGTCCCCCCGCCACCTAGACCACCTTCTTTTCCTCACTATATTCTACATCCCTCTCGCTCTTTGCCCCCTTGCCTTCGTTTTTATCGGAAACAACACAGCAAATTCTCCCCTCCCGGCCTGGCTGGGCCTCGGGGCCAGACCTGCAGCGGTGCAAAGGCCACAGCAGCAGGCCCCACCCCGACACCCCCTTCCTCTGATTCTATTCGCAATGCAGCGCCGTCGCGCGGCAGATGTCGTAAGTTCCCGGGCGGAAGCGGGGGCTGGGGCGCGTCTAAGATGCAGACGCGACGAGCAGCTCTCATTTAAATAATGGAATTGCTCATTTTCGGCTCCGTCCTACTGAATTACGAGCCATTCGGCTTCCCCAGCACCCCGCCTATCTCTCTCCCTTCATATTTCTCTGACCGTTTCTCTTTCTCGCTCTATCTCCTTTCACAAACGCCAGACGCACTGGCCTGCTGTGGAAATCTTACAACTTATCCTTCTTCTCTATGCCTCCCCCAACCCCTGACCGCGTCTCTCTCTTTTTCTCTCCTCTCTCTCTCTCTCTCTCTCTTTCTCTCTCTCTCTCTCTCTCTCTCTCTCTCTCTCTCT
>NW_026267541.1:178712-179884 GCF_000697945.3 Frankliniella occidentalis | reverse complement strand
CAGCTGCGGAGTCTAGCGCTGCGGGTCGAACACTATCGGGGAACGATATCCGCAGGAAATCGTAACGACATCAACTCAACGAAGAAGATTAAAGTGGCTGTGATGGCACCGCCAGGTTCTAGCCGTTGGGGAGGACAGGACGCGTCCCGCCACCTCTGCCTCTGCCTACCGCCGGGTGCGGTCGCGAGGTCCCGGCCGGTCACAGATCAATAACTTTCACCTGCGCTCACTGGACGGAACTTCATTTTTTATTTATTGATTCCCTGCTGCACCGCCCCGCGAGTTTGCCGTCCAATTCTCCTACTCCCACTTTTTATTTCCCCACTTCGAGAAATATAAAAGAGGGACGTCGCACTCATAGGTACGCATTTAAGCGTTTTATATGTAATGCATTTAGAAAGACATTGAGTTCTTAAGGGTACTCAAATTTCACGCTGTTGACGCGTTCGTGGTACCTTTAAGACTTTCAAATCGCAATTTTCTCAACTCCTAAAAAGGGAGAATCTCTACCTTTGTTTTTTTCTATGCATTTTTCCTTTCAGGAAGCTTAACTTTCTCGGCATAAATTTACTGGCCCCTCTGCCGGCGAGCGCATTGTGCCCTTCACTTAATTACACCCCGACAAAATGGAAATCACTCAGTTTTCTCGGTGAATGGAGCGTGGCGACGGCGCGGGCCCAAGGGGCTCACTCCTGGGACGCCCTCCGACCGGGAGGGAGCAGGTGAAGCGGCTCACAAATGGGACGCGGCGACCTTCTCTTTCATTTTCCCCCCCTTTTCTTTCACCCCGATTTATCTCTTATGTTTTCTCAACCTGAGCAGTTGTGTGCGGTGAACCAAACTCCACCATATCGGCAAACGCATCACTTGAAAGCTTCCCAAATAAAGCCCTAAAGTGGCGTGGCGTGGCGCGGCGTGGCGGGGCGCTCCCGCCTGGCGCGCCAATAACTACGAGTCATGCTGGCGGATGATTTACTGGTGGCGGGAGAGATAAAGAGGGACTTGACGGCTCCGTGAGCCTCACAGAGTAACCCCCGCCGAGACGAGGAAGAACGACTCTGGCCGCCCCTGGCAAAGGCTTACAAGAGGATCCCTAGGAGCAACGCCCCGCCGCGCGGCCCCCGGGGCACGGAGTGCGTCATCTCCCTTGTCATGTCTAGTAGGGGGGGGGG
>NW_026267541.1:170408-170847 GCF_000697945.3 Frankliniella occidentalis | reverse complement strand
CCCCCCCTTACCCATTGTAAGCTCGTCCGAGCCGCCCAGCCCAGCCGTCACGCAGTTTTATTGCGTACACGAAGGCTCCGCTTTGGCCGGGCCCCGCCGCCGCCGCCCACCTCCGTCGGTGCTGGCGCCGCCATATTCAGCCATACATGTGATTTCCTCGGGGATCCCTGCAGCTCTATGAGCGGCAGCCACTTGGGGAGGTGGGATGGGGGAGTAGGCAGTTACTCCACTGCTCCCCGTTGTAAGCACGGCGTGGCGTGGAGAGGACTGCCGCCGCGGGGTCGCGGGGGGTTCTGAAAGGGGTCCGGTGGGGAGTTCGGTTCATTCAGCTGACGCGGTATTTCATAACGTAGGGCCCCGTGCGTTAACATTGTGCACGGGGTAGCTGAGCGAAGTGCATTAACTTTACAGAAGACATAAAAAATATAGAACAAAACTA
>NW_026267541.1:163597-164188 GCF_000697945.3 Frankliniella occidentalis | reverse complement strand
TTTAATTTCAATGCTCCCACCATTTTATTGGATATCATTGAACATAATGTGACTGCAGACAAAGCTAATCAATTTAAGAAAGTGGTATACCTTGTTTTGATTTCGATGGGCCTATCCTACCTGAGTTTGCGGTATTGGCTATAATATTGTTCGGTCCCTTGCAAGTCCATGGCTATTGTGAAAATAAGTAGTGGGTTAAATAATCGTTTTGACATGTCCTAATGAAAGATTGGGTGACTTCCAATCATTCTACAAGTAAACACCATTCCATTTTGTTAAAATAACAAAATTGAAAATTAGGATTTTTTTAGAAGTCACAAAATTAAAAGTGTGATACAAGATTTGGATTCCTGTTTCAGAATTAAAAAAGAAATGTCTTATGCTCAAAGCCGAGTTGAAGCAGAGTTGAAATGGCAAAGTTATTAGCCTCCAAAGGGGTAAATGTATGCAAAAACGACCAAATTGTCAATTTGGTGGGCAATAACTCTGCTATTTCGATTCCGATCGTCTTGGAGCATAAAACATTTTCGATTTCTTTTGTCAAGATGAACTAGAAACAATAGTTACCTTTTTACATTTCTCCCGAACCAC
>NW_026267541.1:163227-163547 GCF_000697945.3 Frankliniella occidentalis | reverse complement strand
CACAGTATTACTCTGTATTACACGGTATTACGCGGGTATTACACGGTATTACTGGCATCGTGTACAGGGTATTACGCAAGGTAAAACCCCCTCGTGCCACGCATATGAAGTAACAGTGTGCCCTTCCCCCTCCCTCCCTCTCTCCCTTCCTCTTAGGATCCTGCAACTTGTTTTGCATTCGCCGCCTTCAGCAGAAAGGGTTTGGAAGCTTGGCTTTGGTTCGGCCCCGCACGGAAAAAAAGAGCTGAAAAAGTGACACGCCAAAGTGTCTTTAAAGTGTAAAAAAAGTATACAAAAAGTACAAAAAAAGTTTGCCGAAA
>NW_026267541.1:161925-163177 GCF_000697945.3 Frankliniella occidentalis | reverse complement strand
CCCGCACGGAAAAAAAGAGCTGAAAAAGTGACACGCCAAAGTGTCTTTAAAGTGTAAAAAAAGTATACAAAAAGTACAAAAAAAGTTTGCCGAAAGTGCCACCAAAGTGTTGCGGTTCCAATCTGCTATATTTTAAGTATACCTTATGTATACTTGTCACAAAAGTATACCCGAAAGTGTCATTTGGATATACTTATTTCCATGCGGGGCGACCGCCATGTCTCCTGCACTCGTTTAAAAACATTGCTGGGATTCCATGAAGATTTACTCGCAATCAGGTTTTAGAATTCCTCAATGACTTTTTAGTTTTCAAGTGGTTTGAAGGTGTCAAGATCGTTGAAGAAGGCAACCACACGTCTACAAGCATAATAATCGACGGATTTTTCATTAAGCGCTTCTACAACTACGGTTGGGAAATCCTCCTCAAAAGATTAGGCTACTTGATCGTAAAATCCCTTAAATTCTTTTAACTAAGAGTGATGTTTAAAAATCCTTAAGATTTGCTGCTCTGTACTTGTACTCCCTGCCCTCCCGCCCTTTATCTCCCTTCAGTTTTCACTACTACTTTTCGCCAGCCAGTCTTTTCTTTGTGGCCTGAAACTCTCTCGGCGTGAACCATGGCTCGAGCCCGAACCAAACCAGACGGGGCTCACCTACCTGGGGTACACCTAACCTGTACGATATGCGCCCCCCCCCTGAGACAAATTGCTGCGTCGACGCTAGTCGCTGCAATAGAGAAGGCCATCCCATGCCGTCGGAATTAATTTGGATCATTTCGCCTCCTTGAGAGAATGAGGCGTGGCGGACGCCCCCCCCCTCCCCCTTCCCCCTGCAGAGGAGTGTTGTCGCGTCGCGGCGACTCAAACATGATGTATACATCACCGGGCCGTGCCACGCCGAGGGGGTTTTATCTCGGCATTTTCGTGTACAGACTACTCCGTATTACGCGTATTACGCTTATTACAAGGTATTACCGGGTATTACAGAGTATTACCAGGTATTACAGGGTATTACCAGGTATTACAGGGTATTACAAGGTATTACAGGGTATTACAGGGTATTACAAGGTATTACCGGGCATTACAAGCCGAGAAAGTCCACACTATTCTAAAACTCCCCGCAACAACTAACGTAGGAGTACGTGCAGCAGCCCGTACTGGCTGAGCGTAAGTCGTTAGTGTGCTAAAATTCTCACACAGTAATGTATGGATGGGAGGCCAGGGCAGCGGGAGGGAAAACGTGGGGGTGAGGG
>NW_026267541.1:152141-160495 GCF_000697945.3 Frankliniella occidentalis | reverse complement strand
ACCCCCACCCCCCTCCGCCTCCCCCGCGCCCGTCATATATTATTCCGAGTGCAGCGCAGGATGTGCAGGGCCGTTGTGAAGGACCAGAGTGAAGCCCCATCATGTGTGCGACGCCAGTATAAAGTCTGCTGCAGGTGATGACGCCGTCCCGAAAACATTAAGTTCGCTGAATTTCCCTATCCTTATCTCGTTCGTCACCCCATCTCTTTTATACTCTGCCAGAGCGCGTGTCCCGGGCCTGTGCTCCAGAAACGGCAGGGCCTACGCTCTGCTGTACGTTAAGTATGAGGTGTAGAGAAGTAAGACGCCAACTCGTCAATATCTGTTCACTTCCATACTTATAAGTCACAAATACAAAATATATGTATGAGTGAGAAAAATGTGAACATGTTCTAGGCAGGAATATTTTTTTCTGTTTAGCGCGTGGTAGCAAAACTATGGCTGTTATGACTATTGAACCAGGCATAGGGGCAGTTAGGAGCAGGAAGCATAATGAATCAGAATGTGGCCTGTGAGTGCAGCCACCCCGCCCCGCCGGACACACTACAGCCAGATTGCTTCGCGTGACTGTACGGCGTGTCCCCTTTCTTTCACGTGACACCGCGGCGTGTAGAGCGGGACCGTGCGGGACCCACCTCGGCTCAGCCCCAGGCCCCAGCGCACAATACTGTTGTCTGCCTCGACAGCACTGCCTGCCAAGTCGTTGCCCGTTTTTTCTTCGTACTTTCTTCTGTCCCAGGGCGTACACATTTGTGTTGCATCTCTCTCTCTTCTCTCTCTCTCTCTTTCTCTCTCTCTCTCTCTCCCTCCCTCTCTCTCTCTCTCTCTCTCTCTCTCTCTCTCTCTCTCTCTCTCTCTCTTGCCCTCTGCCGGCCCCTCTCTCCGTTTCTATTTTTTCGCTCCTCTCTCACCCTTTCCTCTCCATCGCTCCCATCTCCCTCCCTAAAGCCTAATAATTGGTACAACTTCATAGAGCTCCAAAGCTCTGCTGAGACATTTCATGAAATCAATTAATCAATCCCTATCTGTCTCTCTCTATCGCATGCTGGGGCTGCCGACAGAAACAAATTGATCTGTAATATCAGCAAAGTGGCCACCAATCGAGAATTCTTTATTCGTCACTTTTTTTGGCACGCATTCCTATTAACATCACGCAGTTTTGTTCCCGTCGTTGACTTATCAGACCCCCTGGAGTGTGTCGCGTACCGCCCGTCGCCGGGTCATGAGCAGCAGACAGCACGACACAAGCAGTACAGCTTGCGCAGCCTGGGCAGCTTGCGGCGCCTGCACTTCGAATAAAGAGTGGCTTTCTTGCGCTGCTCGGCGCTGCTGCTTGCCTATCTGCGGGTATAATCGCCCCGCACACTTCCACAAATTGTAAATCTCTTTGGTGACGGCTGCCAGTGCTGGCAAAAGGAAAAGGGGGGAGGGAGAGGGCAAAGGGGGGAAAGCCGACAGAAGAATTTAAAAAAAAAAATGGGAAAAAAGGTTGGGAAGAGAGGTCCCACCGGGTTGGCTCTGGCTGCCTCAGTTGGGACCTTCCGCGGAGTGATAAAACGAAAGCAGGGGCCGAGGTGGGAGGGGGATGGGGAAATAACACAGACAAGATGCATGAGTCAGAGAGAGAGAGAGGAGTGGGGTTATCCAGAGGGAAAGAAAGGGCTGCTTTGTGGAAGAGGAGGAAGGGAAAAGTACTCAGAATTAAAGCAATCTGCATAATTACGCGTACACTGCCTCGCAGCCCATCCATCAAGGACACGGCTCCTGTGAGGTCGCGTGGCCACGCATAAGGACAGGTGCATAATACATCCCCCCGCAACCCGCTCCTCCCCACATCCTTATTGACGCCGGGGGGTGCATCTGAGGCGTTGGGGGAGCCCCGGCACTTAAGGACTTCGTTAAAGTTTGACGCGAACCTGCCGAAACCGTCCCCCGTCCCCCGCACCCTATATCCCTCCGCGACGAAACCGCACATGGGGTGGGGGTAGCTAAATACCATGGCGCGATCGCCGCCTCGCGCTGACCTACATACAAAGTAAACGGGGCATGCTTGTGATCGGAAGTGGCCGCTCGTGGAAATATAAGCACATCATGGCGCGGCGAGGAGGTAAAGACAACAAAACGCCACGGGTCTTCCTCCCAAACTCCACATTTTAAAAGCGGGCACACTCTGCCGCTGTCTATATATCCCTCCTGGTTAAAAAAAGCACCACACTCAAACACAAAAACACACTCCCCTTGGTGCCGTTCATCACTCTCCCCCGGACCGTCCCGCCACTCCACTCCTCGCCACGCGGCTACTGGGGGACCGTTTGAGTCCGGCCGCGGTCCGCGCTCGGCTCTTTTACTTTGCAAAACGTCGGTAATGGCGCTGGCGGTTATCGCATCGCTCTCCCCAAGCTTTTATCTTCATCGGGAACCCCCCAGATGAATTGCCCTGCTCCCGTCGCTCAACACTCTCCACCTTGCTCCCGTCCACCTCTCCGCCGCGGGGGACGCCGGGACGGTAGGCCAACCCGCGGTGGAGACGCGCTCGCCGGGTCTGCCTATACCGCACTCAGCGGGCGCTCCGCTCCGCCACGCCCTGCACCTAGCACCCACTCACCAAACGCTTCCTGTTATTTTACATTACATATATTTTGCGTTCAAAATATATCATACTGTATCTCTTTCCAAAATACCCGTGTAGGTGATATTGTTGACAAAATTTTCAACTTTTGTTATTGACTAAAAAGACGTAAACAATGAGAACAATTTCATTAGATATTTGACAAAACGTCTCTTTTTGACAAAAATATTCTTATTTTGATTTTTTAAATAATTGACCACTTTACAATCAGAAGCAAAACAAAATAATCTCATCTTTACACTCTAAATGACCAAGGACATTTTTTGTAACTACCTAAGGACGTTTTTCAACATAACATATAACTAATAAGTTACAATTTTTGTGGGTCGTTAGTTACTACTTGTAACGAATTGGCAGTCAAATTTGTATCTGACTTTAGCTTTAGTTATGTCGTCCATAGGAAGTTACAAAAACGTCCACAGTCATTTAGTGTGACAAATTTTCCTTTGTTCCCCCTCTTTTCCGGACGATTTCTGTCAAATGACAGTTAACATTTTTACAGTTGCCTCGCCTCGCCCGACTCGCGCCCCGGCCAGCCGAGTAGTGGAGCGGAAGCACCACCTGGCACTCACCTCGTTACCCCCCACTCGTCCTCGCGCCTTTTAAAGGGCCGGGCCGGCCGGCCCGCTGGACAGAGAGGCAACGCCCGGGGAGGCAGTGACACACACTCTGCCCTGCTCGGGTATTAACGCTCCAATGAATATTGAAGTTGACGCGTTAACCCGTACACCGCGCGGCAGGTCGCCGCGGGTCTGCTGGGGCCTCAGCTGGAGCAGACTACTGGCACACGCTGCTCGCTGAAAATGCTGGAGAGGACAGGCGCGGATTAAGGGATGGCCCAGGGAAAAGGCGGGGGGGGGAGGTCGCTGAAACCCTTGTAAGCAGGCAGCCCCCCCCCCCCCCTTTCTTGCTAGCTGGACCTGTATCCGCGGCAAGGAGGAGCAGGAGATTAGGTGCGTGGCGGAGAGGGGGGGCAAGTGGCGCCCGAACTCCGCGGCGAGCCATTCCGCATTCCGCACCCACCTGCCACTCCAGCGGCCGCCTGAAGCCGCCTGGAGCCCGGCTAACACAAAAGTTACCCGCGCACAACTTCGCCTCGGCGTCGCTTCGACACGCGTAAAACACATGGCAAGGGAGCCGCGCGAACGGAAACAAGTTGCTGCCCCGAGGCGCGAGGCGAACCCGGAAACGGAACTGGGCTGAGAACGGCCGACGTGAAAGCCCCGGAGGCGGAGCTGCCTGTCGGGGACACCGACGTCGTTACTCCCAACTCTTTTGTATTCATGTCCCTGTGGTGAGCCTCGCAATTATTCATCATGTTCCCCGCCGTTTGAGTCGCTGCATTACTTTTCTCAAGCTATAAAGTCGTCCTTCACAAATCAAATTCATAGCGCATATTACGCTAAATGTATTTATGCCATGATTTTTTAATGAACGAAAGCTTGACAAAGTAAACATGTAATTGAAAGGAAAGCACAGTAACTTTTCTAAACGACATGGTAACTGCGTTCCGGAGGTACAACCAGTTCGCTCGCCCTTTTAAGAAGTGGAGACATGTCTTTTCTTTTACAGTTTAAGGGGAGGGTATACTGAAATCCTTAAAATCTAAACAAGAGACAATTTCAAAAAAGTGGTTTATAATAGTAGTAGTACTCACTTTAAAAACTCATTTAAGCAGTAGCATGTCCAAATCCATCAAAAAACTTTGCGCATAGAACACAGTTAAAGTCTTACGAAGCAAAATGCCAAATGCTTCGTATTGAAAAGGATTTGGCATTTTTCTTCGTAAGACTTTAACAGTGAACTTTTTTAACTTAAAAGTTTACGTAACTTTGAAAACTTCTGTGCGCACAGTTTTTTGGTAGACTTTTGGCATTCTATACCTTAAATTAATCCTCAAAGTGCATACTACAACAATTATAGAGTACTTTTTTGATTTTATCTCTTGTTTAGATTTTAACTTGATAAATCCATTAAATTAGGTGATTTATCAATTTTTCAGTATACTCTCCCCTTAAATAAAGGTTTAAAATCATCGCGTGTCATCTTTTCGCGATTAAGTGACTGGATCCTTAGTCTTGAGTGTTGTTGCGGCACCTGCGCTGCAGGCGGTCGCCTTATCCCCGAGCCTGGCTCCTCCTCCGCCTGTTCGGAACTGTTCGCCCCGAGCTCCCCCCCGCAGAGCTGTTAATGCCGCAGTGGGTGCAGGCAGGCAGCGACGAAGCGCAAGCTCTTGTTGGTCACGCCGCAGCACCCTGGCACCCTCCCCCCCTTTTCCCCCTCATCATTCTCTCTCTCTCTCTCTCTCTCTCTCTCTCTCTCTCTCTCTCTCTCTCTCTCTCTCTCTCTCTCCTTTCCCTCTATTCCGCCCCCACTCCTACTCATTACAACCAAACGGGAAAAGGAGATAACTCGTTTTACAGCCTTGCTTGCGGGTCCCTCGGCTGGCCCTGCCCGGCGTGAACCAGGCCCAGCCCCCGACTGGGCTTTTGCTCTGCGGTCCCTTTGCTGCGGCGGGGCAGGGCGGGGATGTCCGTGTGCGCCATAGGGGAGCGGAGTCTGGAAGGGAAGCGGGGGAGGGAAGATGGGGAGGGGGGGGGGTCTCTCCGCAAAGCATAAAATCCATGTCGCATACAGTACCGTGCGGGTAGCTTTTGGTGTACCCAGCCGACCCAGCCGTCCGTGCTGGCGGCGGCTGGCGAGCTCGGGGAGCCTTTGGCTGCTGCATAGCCCGTGACCTCGCGGACGGCTCGGGGTCCGTGCATACTCTGTGCGAGACTCCTTGTTAAATTTTTATACCAGAGAGCCGACTTTCGCGTAGTATGCCGTGCTTCGTACACATTTGTGCCTCACTTAGTGTTTGACTTATCCCCTCATTTCTCTGCGCCAGCAGAGAAACTTTTTTTATTTGCTGCTTTACCTCCCGCCGCCACGTTACAAGAGAGCAGTATCAGAAGCAGACCCAGCAGACGTTGTAATCTAAGAGTGCCACCTCACTGGACTGATAAATTAAAAGGGGCCTCCTGCAGAACCCGTGGGTTCGTGCAGTCTCTAATGTAAGTGGAGTACTTTACCATGTGCTGTGCATATTTGTACCAAACTTCCGCCCTTTAACACAAAACTAAAAAATCACCTACTATTAGTACAGCACCACGCTTAAAAATCTTAATTTCTCGAAATCACTTATTTTTGCTAATCTTTTGACAGTGTGATTTGTACTTGGACTTAAATCAATGTAATGTACTGATGGTACTCTCGTTGGACTAAACAGCCCTTTTGTTGCTGAGCTTAACTTGAACTTGAAATTAAATTTTAACTTTAAATGCTCAGCTCTGTCAGGAAGCGCAAGGGGAGACCGCCCGGAAGACGGCGTGAAGTGAGGCGCCTGGCGTGAGACGTGAGATGTGAGGTGGACAGGCATGCCAACCAAAATCGCGAAAACCTTTTAATTTTAGCGCGCTGCAGGCCAAGGTAGACGCACATTTAGCTCAGCTTCACACGGTTTTAACGTGCGTCTACCTTGTACCTACTTAAACCTAATAAATCCAATCAAATCAATCTCTGTCCGTCTCTGTCTCTGTCTCTCTCTCTCTCTCTCTCTCTCGCCCACGTCCCAGCACGTTGTGGAGGTCACTAACCGGCTCTCTACTTGTTACTCTGGTACTGTCAGCCCTCGCCTATATCCCCTTGCCGTTGGTGACCCCCATCTCCCCCCCCCCCTAACCCCGACGTTGCACCCCGACCTAGACCGCCCGGGCCCGCCACATCGCACCTCAACCCCGCCACGCCCCCGCCTCCAGCCAGAGTCGGAGGAGGAAGTGAAGCAGTCGCTTCGATCACGCTGTGCTCCCCGCCTGCCTCGCCGGCCCGACCGCCCCGGGCGCCCGTCCGTCTGTCCGTTCCGTCCCGCCAGCCTGCCCGGCCCGGTGACACCGATCGCCCGGTGTGGTGGAGAGAGAGAGAGGGGGTGGGTGAGGGGAGGGAAGGCGTTGCATGTTGAGCCAAGCTCCTCTCACAATCGCGGCCATTGTAGTATCGAGCGCTCCAGGCTCAAGGCGTAACAAGCGGCCGCGCTGCTCAATGGCACTCGGCGGGTCGATGCAGATGGTGCATGGCGGGGCGAGGCGGGGCGGGGCGGGCGAGGCGAGCTGGGTGGGGCCACCGGAGGGCTAGGCAGGGCTGCGCCACTCTGCTGCGGCTGGAACAAAAGCTAAGGCGCTCTTGACGACACCTTTTGCGCCGCAACACTGCCACGGTCGCTGACGCTGGGGCTATAAGGAGAAAAGTATTCTCTAATGCACGCCATTTTTTGTCTTAGTCCACCGTTCTATTTTATGTTGTTTTTTGTGTGTTTTTTGCAAAACCAATGCAGGCTATTACCAAACTGATGAATTTTCAGGGCCCTTATACCTTAACAATAATAACCATGCATTGAACTGTAAAATCTTACGAACTCAATGCTTTGCAGTGTTACGAACAATTTTCATTCTCTGTATTGCAAAGAAATTGTTTACATTGCATTTGCATTACGAACCATGCCTTTTCTGCTGGGGTTTCCAATCCCCAGAGGTTGGAGTGTAGAGATGCGAAGTGCGGAACGCCTGCAAGGGTAGGCACCACCGCTGCACGCCAGTGCTCAGCGGGCGTGACTACCCAACACTTGGTAGGCGTCATCAGCAACCAGAGAGAAGGAAGCCGGAGGAGCCCCTGCGAGCCTCAGCACAACCACATATTCTAACTCCAATCCCTCTCCCTCTCCTTCTCCTTCTCCTTCTCCCTCTCCCTCTCCCTCTCCCTCTCCTTCTCCTTCTCCTTCTCCCTCTCCCTCTCCCTCTCCCTCTGTTTCACTCTCGCGCACACATACACATCGTACCCTATGTATGGTTCTGGTTCTAGTCATACTCGTCCCCTCGTCCTTTTCATACAAAAAAAAAAATCGTTCCTTTTGAAAAACACAAAGAAATTTTTTCTCTATTTAAATATTCTTTGTTTAACGACCAAAATATTCCCCGAGTTAAAGTTTTGTTAAAATTATTGCTGTAAACCCAACTGTGTACATAGTACCCCTTTCCTTGTGTGTCCTTGAAAGCACACAAGGAAGTGTTGTGCCTGGCATGGCACACACTAGGAAGTGTGTGCATGGGTGGCTCACACTTGGAAGTGTGTGGGCCACGCATGTAAGGCAAATTTTTCATTAAGATGAGGAAAACAACCGTTATGTTTATGTAAAGTAAATTTCATTGATTCACAGCCAGTATAGCAAAGGAAATTCTCAATTTGAACTACAATAATATACCCATCCGTTGTAAGTCATCCACCTCTGAAAAGAAGATTATTAACACAACAAGTGATGTGATTACTGTGCCACTTTCACCCCTCCTTTTGCCTTCATTGTCATGGCGGCCGCTTATTTGGACAATCGGGGTGAATCGCGGTGACGAGGCGACGAGCCGCGGCGGGCGCTCAGCGCTCCGCTCCGTCTTTATTAGCGTCAACAACTCGTTAGGCCGAACGGTGGCGCCGGCCATCAGCGGAGCGCCGGACCGACCCCCGCGCCCTCCTACCCGCTCCTTCCGCCCCGCCCCCGGTCCCGGTCAACCCCACGCCGGCCCGACCCCCCAGAGGGGCGTGGCCCGACACGCACGCTGACGCGCCCCGCCAGACTTGCAGGACACTCACTTCCGCACGGACTCGCACGGATTTCTTTTTTTTAAGCAAGCCGTAG